>NC_134889.1:21776826-21786826 GCF_041734735.1 Babylonia areolata | reverse complement strand
TTGGCAGGTAGGTAGGTAGGTACCTAGGTAGGTGGGCGGTTGTCGTATCGTGAACATTGACTGTGTGTGAAAAGCCGTAGATTGGCAGGTAGGTAGGTAGGTAGGTGGGCGGTTGTCGTAAAGTGAACATTGAATGTGTGAAAAGCCGTAGATTGGCAGGTAGGTAGGTAGGTACCTAGGTAGGTGGGCGGTTGTCGTATCGTGAACATTGACTGTGTGTGAAAAGCCGTAGATTGGCAGGTAGGTAGGTAGGTACCTAGGTAGGTGGGCGGTTGTCGTATCGTGAACATTGACTGTGTGTGAAAAGCCGTAGATTGGCAGGTAGGTACGTAGGTAGGTGGGCGGTTGTCGTATCGTGAACATTGACTGTGTGTGAAAAGCCGTAGATTGGCAGGTAGGTAGGTAGGTACCTAGGTAGGTGGGCGGTTGTCGTAAAGTGAACATTGACTGTGTGTGAAAAGCCGTAGATTGGCAGGTAGGCAGGTAGGTAGGTAGGCGGTTGTCGTAAAGTGAACATTGACTGTGTGTGAAAAGCCGTAGATTGGCAGGTAGGTAGGTAGCAAGGTAGGTGGGCGGTTGTCGTATCGTGAACATTGACTGTGTGTGAAAAGCCGTAGATTGGCAGGTAGGTAGGTAGGTAGGTAGGTAGGTAGGTGGGCGGTTGTTGTATCGTGAACATTGTGTGTGGCTTTTTAGTTTGTGTTGTGCGCCATTGGTTTTTGTATCTGAGTGAGAGTGACGGTGGTGATTGGTTTCACTTTGATCGGCATTTGTGTCAGTAACTCTGTATCTGTTTCTCCCTGTCTCTTTCTCTCTATATTTCTGTCTCTGTCTGTCTATCTGTCTGTCTATCTGTCTATCCGTCTGTCCGTCTGTCTCTCCTTATCTCTGTCTCTCTGTGTATCTTGGAATCTCTCTCTCTCCCTCTCTCTCTCAGTCTCACTTTCTCTCAGCCTGTTTGTCTCTCTACATTATGTATCTGTGCCTGTCTCTTATTAATTGCTTTCCTGCATGTCTGTCTGTCTATCTGTCTGTCTGTCTGTCTGTCTCAGTGACTAGTTGAATTTCCGTGTGTCATGCTATATGGCTTTGTCATGGTGATGATGATTATGAATATGACATCGATGAAGCAGAAGAAGAAGAAGAAGAAGAAGAAGAAGAAGAAGAAGAAGAAGAAGAAGAAGAAGAAGAAGAAGAAGAAGAACAACAACAACAACAACAACAACAACAACAACAACAACAACAACAACAACAAGACGACGATGACGACGACGACGACGATGATGATGATGATGATAAACGGGTACACACAAAATGATAGCTGTAAGTTCCCGAGTGACGTTGTACCGACATTTTCATGAACGTTCACCGTTGTGGTGCTTGATAATTATTGTCGACCCACTACCACTGGTCCTTAAAGGTCAAGTGCGCGCGCGCGCGCGCGCGCGCGCGCGTGTGTGTGTGTGTGTGTGTGTGTGTGTGTGTGTGTGTGTGTGTGTGTGTGAGAGAGAGAGAAATGTTTGTGTGTGAGTGTGTGTGTGAGGGTGTGTGCGTGCGCGTGTATGTGTGTGTGTGTGTGTGTGTGTGTGTGTGTGTGTGTGTGTGTGTGTGTGTGTGTGTGTGTGTGAAAGAGAGAGAGAGAGAGAGAGAGAGAGAGAGAGAGAGAAGGGGAATGAGAGAGAGAGAGGTTTGTGTATGAGTGTGTGTATGTGTGTAAGGGTGTGTGCGTGCGTGCGTGCGCTCGCGCGCGTATGTGTGCGTGTGTTTATGTGTGTGTGTGTGTGTGTGTGTGTGTGTGTGTGTGTGTGTGCGTGTGTGTGCGCGCGCGTGTATATCATAATTATGTATCTGTGTATGAATGTGTGTGCGCGCGCGCTTGTGTATTTGTGTGAATGGGTGTGGGTGTGAGTGTGTATGAAAGAAAACGACAGACAGACAGATAGATAAATAGACAGTTAGATAGATAGATAGATAGGTAGTTAGGTAGATAGATAGTAGGTAGATAAGTAGATAGATGCAAAGAAAAACATAGTCACACACACAGACACACACACACACACACACACACACACACACACACACACACACACACACACATAGAGAGAGTGAGAGGGAGAATGTGTAAGATAAAGATGAAATATATATTTGACTTAATCACAATGTCTCCAAGCTGATGTTAAGCCTCCAAGTGACACACACACACACACACACACACACACACACACACACACACACACACACACATACACACACACACACACACACACACACACACACACACACACACACACACACACACACACAGAGAAAGTTCAGACCTAACAACTTCCCGTTATACTTTCCCACAGCTCCGTACGATTATCTCTGCGCAGGCTTCTCCAAACTATTATCATGCGTCCAATACGAAAGTACTGTTGGCTTATATCCTCTCTCTCTCTCTCTCACTCTCTTTCTCTCTGTCTCTGTCTCTCTGTCTCTGTCTCTCTCTCTCTCCCTCTCTCGTTCACCTGTGACATTTTTATTTTCATATTCTATTTTATATGGTGATTTATACTTCCTTTGGCAATGAACACCCCCGCCACCCCCTGCTATTGCTATGTGTATATCTTTTTGAGTACAGTATTTGATAACATACACAAAATATGCTTATGTGTGTGCAAGTGTTCGTGTGCGTGTGCGTGAGAGAGAGAGGGGGAGAGAGAGTGAGCGCGCGTGCTCTCGTGTGTGTGTGTGTGTGTGTGTGTGTGTGTGTTCTCTATGGGGTTTTTCCCTATGTAGTTTATTGATACCATGCTTGTGTCTTTGTGTGTGTGTGCGTGCGTGTGTGTGTGTGTGTGTGTGTGTGTGTGTGTGTGTGTGTGTGTTAGCTATTATTACCATGCTTATGCCTTTATGTAGTATTGTGTTCGCATGTAATGACTTTAAGCAGCATTGTGTAGTGCATGCATTGACATATATATAATGTAGTATTGTGTAGTGTTGACCCTGTTTCAGGGCGTGACTAGATGAAAAAAAAAAAAAAAAAAAAAAAAAAAAAAGCGCGCCAGTGCTAATCTCTTTATTTTTTGTCTTGTCTTGTCTCTCTCTCGCTCGCTCTCCGTATCACTGGTATCACACAGAGTAAAACAAGACATATAATTGAAGACTACACACTCATGCGTCCCCACCTCCCCCACCCCTCCATACCACACCCCTACTAACGCACGCACGCACGCCACACACACACACACACACACACATACGCGCACGCGCCCGAACAACTCTCGATGAATGAGAACACACCATCAGAACCCAGAAGACTGAATGTGAAGGTAGACACGCATGGCGTGCTCTTTCCTTTTCGTAATACTGTCAGTCCAAAGGCTGCAACAGTCACAGCCAGCGCAATCCTGCCTCCGATTTCTTAGTCAGAGTCAGAGTCATAGTCAGAGTCAGAGTCATAGTCCTTTGCAAAACAAACAAGCAAACAAACAAACAAACAAACAAAAAAACAACAACAAAAAAACAAACCCAACAGCAAACAAATTATAATTATAACTATAATATCTAAGATGATTTTCTTTGATTATCCCACACACAGAATCCACACACTCACATCCGAGCAACCTAAATGTCAGAAAACTCCAAACTCATGTATAATGTTAAAATATTGACTGAAATTGTCAGTGAAAACCGATTATTCAGACAATATATTTGGAAGAATACTACTTTGAATACATTTAGAGACAATGTGTTAATCAAAAACTGACATGTTATATTAAAAAAAAAAAGCAAACAAACAAACAAACAAAAAACCCCCAAAAAACCAAAAACCAAAACAAACAGAAAACAAACAAACAAACAAAAACACAACAAAAGAACCCCAACAACTAACAAACAAAAAACAAAAACAAACAAAAACACAAGCTGTAAATGAACTTCCATTGCAGCGGTGAAACCATTGATCATACAGCTCTCAGTACTTTTTGACTCACTTGTGTAAACAAAATGAGTCTACGTTTTAACCCGGTGTTCGCTTGTGTGTGTGTGTGTGTGTGTGTCCGTGGTAAACATTGACATTTTCTCTGCAAATACTTTGTCAGTTGACACCAAATTAGGCATAAAAATAGGAAAAAATCCGTTCTTTCTAGTCATCTTGTTTAAAACAATATTGCACCTCTGGGATGGGCACAAAAAAATGAAGCCTCATTATATGCAAACTGCATTTACTGTTATATTTATATTTTTTGTATTCTCTAAACTTAGCACTTTGATCTGATATTCTGACCCAACAACAAGAGCAGTCATTATTATCATTTTCTGTTCAAACAGGAACTTCTTTTGCTCAGCATGGAAGTTTTATTTATTTTGCAAACGTTTTGGTGCAGATAGTAAACAAGGGAAATTACTCTGTAGTTAATGCTAGGGGACTTTATTTGCTTTAAACTGATCTTTCTAATCTTAAACATTACATTTTGAAATTATACTCAATACATAAAAAGCTTGGATTTAAAAAAAAAGTGTATCACAAGTGTCTTGAAGGCCTTGCCTCTCTTGTTCCTGTTGACTTACTTTAATTAAAAACGCTTTGGGTTACGCTGCTGGTCAGGCATCTGCTTAGCAGATGAGGTGTGGCGTGTATGGATTTGTCCGAAAGCAGTGACGCGTCATTGTGGAACTGAACTGAACTGAACTGAACTATTGACTGACTGTGTCGCAGTCCGTCCGACTATCACCATCAGAACAGCAAAGGAGGCAAACTGCTTTCCCGGTTATCTTGGGTTTAGACTTCGATGATAGTGGTGTGTCTTGCCCAAGATACACACCCCCACCTCTCTCGGCCAAGAAGATTTGACAGTCGGTGTTGGGATGGTCCCCAAAGTCCTCACGCACCGATCGACTTAAGTGCAGATGGACCCGTACTGTCGAATGAATTATTAACAGAACAGGCTGTGCCATAGAAAAGAGAGAGACTGAAAGCAAGGCGTGCAAGAACTTGACGACACATGTTATTATCATCACCTTGTCATGTGTGTGTGTGTGTGCGTGCGTGTGTGTGTGTGTGTGTGCGTGTGTGTGTGTGTGTGCGCGCGCGCGCGCGCTCGCGCTCGATTGTATTAAAGTATGGAGGTAAGCTTGCAATCTCCCCCCTCTCTCTCTCTCTCTCTCCACACACACACACACACACACACACACACACACACATTTATATATCTAGATGTGTGTGTATGTAGATATAAATATTATATGGTTTTCTTTCTTTGGTTTGTGTTTGTTTTCGCTTTGTGCCGATACGATCTTTCACTGCAGTTCGCACTGTCACCGCTGTGAATTTAGGTCAAGGCCTTCAGACCATGTACACAGAACAGACTTTGATCTTGCAACTCTCCGTTATACTTTCCGATCTCTCTATTGTGTGTGCCGCAATGCAGATACAGCGCTTCGCTAACTCTCCCTGTTTCTATCTCTGTCTGTCTGTCTGTCTGTCTGTCTGTCTCCCAGTCTTTCGGTTTCTCTGTCTGTCCCCTGTCTCTGTCTATCTGTCTGTCTGTGTCTTTCTCTCTCCCACTGTCTCTGTCTCTATGCCTCTGTCTGTCTGTCTGTCTATTTCTCTCTGTCGCTCCGTCTCTCTGCCTCTGTCTGTCTGTCTGTCTGTTTGTCTGTCTATCTCTCTCTCTCTGACTCTGATTCTGACTCTGTGTCTCTGTCCTTCCCTACCCCCACACCCTCGCCTCCTCTCTCTCTCTCTCTCTCAATAGCAAGGCATTGTGAATTCTTGTTGGTGGATTTTAATCTGGAGTATGTCTTTCTGTCTCTGTGTCTATCTGTGTGTCTGTCTGCCTCTCTTCTCAATAGCTCTCTGTGTCTGTGTCTGTCTCTCTAGTTATCTCTCTCTCTTTCTCTCAATTGCTATGACCAGGCACTGTGGATACACTCGTGGGTTTTTACCCGTATGACACTTTTTACTCCCGCCATGTAGGCAGTCATACTCCGTTTTCGGGGAGGTGGGGGTAGGAGGTTGGGGTGTGCATGCTGGGTATGTTCCTGTTTCCATAACTCCACCGAACGCTGAAATGGATAACGCGATCTTTAATGGGCGTATTTGATCTTCCGCATACGTATACGCACAAAAGGGGGTTCAGGCACCAGCAGGTCTGTATACATGTTGACCTGGGAGGTCGGAAAAATCTCCACACTTTACCCACCAGGTGCTGAGACCGGGGTTCAAACTCTGGATCCTCACATTGAAAGTTCAACACTTTAACCACTCGGCTGTTGCGCCCGTCACCTGCACGATTAAAGCATAGGATCTTATGATTTCAACATCGCATTTAAAGGTGTTTTTTTTTTTTTTTTTTTGTTTTTCAGTACCCTTACATTTCAAATTAGTTACTCATATCTTATACAGTCTCATTTCTTTCTTGTTCTCTCTTTTTGACTCACTTGTGTAAACAAAGTGAGTCTATGTTTTAACCCGGTGTTCGGTTGTGTGTGTGTGTGTGTGTGTGTGTGTGTGTGTGTGTGTGTGTCCGTGTGTCTGTGTGTCTGTGTGTCCGTGGTAAACTTTAACATTGACATTTTCTCTGCAAATACTTTGTCAGTTGACACCAAATTTGGCATAAAAATAGGAAAAATTCAGTTCTTTCCAGTCATCTTGTTTAAAACAATATTGCACCTCTGGGATGGGCACACACAAAAAAAATAAAAATAAAAAAGAAGCCTAATTATATGCAAACTGCATTTACTGTTATATTTATATTTTTTGTAGTCTCTAAACTTGGCGCTTTGATCTGATATTCTGACCCAACAACAAGAGGAGTCATTATTATCATTTTTTGTTCAAACAGGAACTTCTTTTGCTAAGCATGGATTTTTTATTTATTTTGCAAACGTTTTGGTGCAGATAGTAAAGAAGGGAAATTACTCTGTAATTAATGCTAGGGGACTTAATTTATCACAAGTGAGTCTTGAAGGCCTTGCCTCTCTTGTTAGTTTATTTTTTTGTCCGACTCTTTCTGGCCCCTGTCCACCTCTTCTTCCCCCCCCCCTCCTCCTTCCTCATTTCAAAATCAAACAAATTACATTTAAGGACATTTTGACATCATACACTAATCATATGATATATGATCTATGTATTATACATTAATCAAACATTTTCCTTATTCTAAGGCACATTGATACATTGTATACCCATATACATTTCGAAGACTGACAACAACAGCTGCTTCTTACCCTTGTGCAACTAACTGCACGCACGTGAAGTCTCTCTCCAACTGACTCAGTGTTATTTCCCTTGGATATGTGCTTTCTTTTTCTTCAGTTTGTCATTTGTATGTACTGTGCACCTCATCCTCTTATTTATTATTTATTTGTTTATCTACCTATTTATTTATCTATTTATCTGTTTATGTTTCTATTTATTTATTTATTTATTTATTTATCTGTTTATTTATTTACTCATGGTTTTATTTATTCATATTGTTTATCTATTCATCTATCTATCTATCCGTTTATCTGTTTCTTATGTTCCCTACCAAGATTTGTGGAGCTGAAGACTTCAGGACCGGAAGTGGGCAGAAGGATACAAGATGGCGGGCGGAAGTTGCGCAATGTCCATGGAGAACCCGGTGTTCAAGGCCTTTGTCACCTACGCGGTCATCGTCCTGGTGAAGACCATGGCCATGAGTCTGATGACGGCGGTGACTCGCTTCAAGAACATGGTCTGTGTGTCTGTCTGTCTGCTCGTCTGTCTGTCTGTCTGTCTGTCCGTCCGTTTGCCTGTCTGTCTCTTTCTTTCACGCTCTGTGTCTGTCGCTGTGTCTTTCTGTATCTTTCTATCTACCTGTCTGATTCTGTATCTCTGTAACTCAACCTCCCTCCCACACTCTGGCTCCACCCCTCTCTCTCTCTTTCCTCCCTCTCCCTTTCTCTCCCTCTCTCTCTTTCTGTGGCTGTCTCCACGTGTCGGACAGGGTTTGACAACAGTGTGTGTGTGTGTGTGCAGTCCTTTGCCAATCCTGAGGACTATGTGTCTGCCTCTCTTTCTCCCCCCCCCCTCTCTCTCTCCCCCTCTCTCTCCCCCTCTCTCTCCCCCCTCTCTCTCCCCCTCTCTCTCCACCCCCTCTCTCTCTCCCTTCTCTCCCCCCTCTCTCTCCCCTCTCTCTCCCCTCCTCTCTCTCTCCCCTCTCTCTCCACCCCCTCTCTCTCCCCCCTCCCTCCAGCCCCTCTCTCTTCCCCTCTCCCTCCAGCCCCTCTCTCTTCCCCCTCTCTCTCTCCCCTCTCTCTCCACCCCCCCCTCTCTCCCCTCTCTCTGTGTCTGTCTCCACGTGTCGGACAGGGTTTGACAGCAGTGTCTGTGTGCAGTCCTTTGCTAATCCTGAGGACTATGTGTCTGCCTCTCTCTCTCTGTCTGCCTGTCTGTTCCCCCTCTCTCTCTCTGTCTCTGTCTCTCCCCCCTCTCTGTGGCTGTCTCCACGTGTCGGACAGGGTTTGACAACAGTGTCTGTGTGCAGTCCTTTGCCAGTTCTGAGGACTCTGTGTCTGCCTCTCTCTCTCTCCCCCTCTCTCTCTACCCCTCTCTCTCCCCCTCTCTCTCTCCCTCTCTCTCCTTCCCCCTCTCTCTCTCTCCCCTCTCTCTCCCCCCTCTCTCTTCCCCTCTCTCTCCCCCTCTCTCTCTCCCTCTCTCTCTACCCCTCTCTCTCTCCCTCTCCCCCTCTCTCTCTCCCCTCTCTCCTCCCCCATCTCTCTCCCCTCTCTCTCTCCCCTCTCTCTTCCCCCTCTCTCCCCCTCTCTCTCCCCCTCTCTCTCTCCCCTTCTCTCTCCTCCTCTCTCTCTCCCCCTTCTCTCCACCCCCCTCTCTCTCCCCCCTCTCCTCTCTCTCCCTCTCTCTCCCCCTCTCTCTCTCCCCCCTCTCTCCCCCCCTCTCTCTCTCCCCTCTCTCTCCCCCTCTCTCTCTCCCCCTCTCTCTCCCCCCTCTCTCTCCCCCTCTCTTTCCACCCCCCCTCTCTCTCCCCTCTCTCTCTCTCCCCCTCTCTCTACCCCCTTTCTCTCTCCCCTCTCTCACCACCCCCTCTCTCTCCCCCTCTCTCTCTCCCCTCTCTCTCCTCCTCTCTCCCCCCCTCTCTCCCCTCTCTCTGTGGCTGTCTCCACGTGTCGGACAGGATGTGACAGCAGTGTGTCTGTGTGCAGTCCTTTGCCAATCCTGAGGACTCTGCGGGGTTCAAGGACAAGGATGGGGGCAAGTTGAAGCCTGTGCTGAACAACCCCAGTGTGGAGAGAGTGAGGAGGTACGTGAGAGATTGAGAGAGAGAGAGAGAGAGAGAGAGAGAGAGAGAGAGAGAGGAGCTGAAGAGAGAGAGAGAGAGAGAGAGAGGAGCTGAAAGAGAGAGACAGAGAGAGGAGCTGAGAGAGAGTGAGAGAGAGAGCGGCTGAGAAAGAGAGAGAGACAGAGAGAGAGACGCACAGAGACAGAGAGGAGCTGAGAAAGAGAGAGAGAGAGAGAGAGAGAGAGAGAGAGAGAGAGAGAGAGAGGGTTCTAATGACGGAATAATCCTAAGCAGTTACATCTTTTAATTTTTTTTTTTAAAGAAAATAACAAGCATAAGAAAAAGGTTCACACGAACACACGAATACAAATGTTCAGTGTGGAGTAGGGGTGTCTTCTTCTTCCTCTTCTCCACCTCCTCCTTCTCCTTCTCCTCCTCCTCCTCCTTCTTCTTCTTTTTTTCTTCTTCTTCTTCTTTTTCACTTCCTCCACCTCCACCTTCATCTTCTTCACCTCCTCAACCTTCTCCTCCTCCTTCTTCTTCTGCTTCTCCTCCTCCTCCCCCTCCTCTTCCTCCTTCTTCTTCTCCTCCTCCTCCTCCTCTTCTTTTTCTTCTTCTTCTCCTCCTCCTCCTTCTTCTTCTCCTCCTCCACCTACGCCTCCTCTTCCTTCTTCTTCTTCTCCTCCTCCTCTTCCTTCTTCTTCTCCTCCACCACCTCTTCCTCCTCCTTCTTCTTCTGCTTCACCTCCTCCTCC
>NC_134889.1:21744326-21764326 GCF_041734735.1 Babylonia areolata | reverse complement strand
TGATGACAAACCACTGCCTGTTACTCTGACACTCCATGTTTTCTCCATGTGATGACAAACCACTGCCTGTTACTCTGTCTGACACTTCATGTTTTCTCTTTGTGATGACACACCACTGCGTGTTACTGTGTCTGACACTTCATGTTTTCTCCTTGTGATGACAAACCACTGCCTGTTACTCTGTCTGACACTTCATGTTTTCTCCTTGTGATGACAAACCACTGCCTGTTACTGTGTCTGACACTTCATGTTTTCTCCTTGTGATGACAAACCACTGCCTGTTACTTTGTCTGACACTTCATGTTTTCTCTTTGTGATGACACACCACTGCGTGTTACTGTGTCTGACACTTCATGTTTTCTCCTTGTGATGACAAACCACTGCCTGTAACTGTGAAAGACACTTCATGTTTTCTCTTTGTGATGACACACCACTGCGTGTTACTCTGTCTGACACTTCATGTTTTCTCTTTGTGATGACAAACCGCTGCGTGTTACTCTGTCTGACACTTCATGTTTTCTCCTTGTGATGACAAACCGCTGCATGTTACTGTGTCTGACACTTCATGTTTTCTCCTTGTGATGACAAACCGCTGCCTGTTACTGTGTCTGACACTTCATGTTTTCTCTTTGTGATGACACACCACTGCGTGTTACTGTGTCTGACACTTCATGTTTTCTCCTTGTGATGACAAACCACTGCCTGTTACTGTGTCTGACACTTCATGTTTTCTCCTTGTGATGACAAACCACTGCCTGTTACTGTGTCTGACACTTCATGTTTTCTCCTTGTGATGACAAACCACTGCCTGTTACTGTGTCTGACACTTCATGTTTTCTCTTTGTGATGACAAACCACTGCCTGTTACTGTGTCTGACACTTCATGTTTTCTCTTTGTGATGAGAAACCACTGCCTGTTACTGTGTCTGACACTTCATGTTTTCTCTTTGTGATGAGAAACCACTGCATTTTCTCCTTGTGATGACACACCACTGCCTGTAACTGTGTCTGACACTTCATGTTTTCTCCTTGTGATGACAAACCACTGCCTGTTACTGTGTCTGACACTTCATGTTTTCTCCTTGTGATGACAAACCACTGCCTGGTACTCTGTCTGACGCTCCATGTTTTCTTCTCATGATGACAAACCAAACCATTGCCAAACTGCCTGTCACTGTGTCTGACTCTCCATCCCGGTGGTTTGCAGGTGTGGCCGGGGGATCGTGGTACCTGAGCCAGGGCGGTGGCTCCAACTACCTGTGTCTGGTGGCGGATCCTCAGCTCTCCAACATCACTGTTCCCAAGAACTTCAACACTCTCCACGGGGTGGAGTACCAGGACCTGGAAGGAAGCCACCAACACGACGTCGTGTGCTCTGTCTGCCGGGCACCCCAGGCCACCACACTCATGATCCCCGCCACCCGAACCTGCCCCTCCGGGTGGTCCACCCAGTACAGGGGGTTTCTGGTGTCTGCGTCTAAGGACCACAAGGGCAGAACGGAGCACGTCTGTGTGGATGAGAACAGAGAACATCCTCCAGGTGGGCATGAGGACAGAAACGGCGCCTTGTTTTATCACGTGATCTCTAGTTGTGGTAGTCTCCCCTGCCCGCCGTATCTGCAGTACAAAGTGGTCACGTGCGTGGTTTGTTCATTGTAATCATACCTATAATATTACGCAGTGGTCACGTGCGTGGTTTGTTCTTTGTAATCAGACCTGCAATTGTAATCAGACTTATAATATTACGCAGTGGTCACGTGCGTGGTTTGTTCTTTGCAATCAGACCTGTAATTGTAATCAGACCTATAATATTACACAGTGGTCACGTGCGTGTTTTGTTCATTGTAATCAGACCAGTGATATCACAAAGTGGTCACATGCGTGGTTTGTTCTTTGTAATCAGACCAGTGATATCACAAAGTGGTCACGTGCGTGGTTTGTTCATTGTAATCAGACCTGTAAAATACAGTACAGCGTCGCCTGTGTTGTACTGAGAAAGAAAAAAAATGATACAAAGTTTAAATGAATGTAGCACGGGGGTGGAGGTGTAACATGTACAATGGACAACTTGATTAAGTGATATCAGTTGAATTTATGGAACAGATTTGATAGCCGGATAACCCAAACTGACTTGAAGAAGGATTTTATGTGCAAAGATGAACATTGCAGTCCTGACGTTTTTGCAATTCAATCAACACACACACACACACACACACACACACACACACACACACACACACACACACACACACACACACACATATATATATATATATATATATATATATATATATATATATATATATATATATATATATATATATATATGTATATATGAACAATATAACAAGTGTTATCTGACTAAATGCACGTTTGACTTTATCTTCAGATTCAATTCGTGCCGATGACAAAAGTGGGATTTTTATGTTAAGAATATTGATAGGTTTTGCATGTATAATTTATAGCATTTTGTATTATATATAATGTTCAGATGATGTTATGACAAGAATTCGATTTGGCATGCCAGTCTTTTTTCTTTTCTTCTTCTTTATCTCAGCATTTCTATCATTTACAGTAAATATTTTGCACTTGACTTAACTTGTCTGCTGCGCAAAAGTGTATGTGAAGACGAGCTACATTTAGTTTTGTGTTGTTCTGCGTTGAGAATATAATAGAATAGAATAGAATATGTCTTTATTACCAAGTGTACCGGGGTCACAAGGAATATTGTGGGGGATAGTACATGACAAGATACGAACATAAATCATAGATCATACACAAACACAGAGACAGTAGAAATTAGGATATATACAAGTGCATATCAATATAAAAACTTGTGCATACACACACACACACACACACACATACACACATGCACACACACACACACACACACACACACACACACACACACACACACACACACACACACGTTTGAACAAAAGCTGCATATTACATATATCCCACCTACATTTATTGATACCCCACTCAGTTCCGCTCATGTCTGCTGACATCTGAAAAATAAAAGTGTTTTTAGAAAGAATTAGTCAGTTTGCTAGTACAAGGCGTTGCCTTTCCGATCTGTGTGCAACTTCATAATTATGTGGGGTTTTTTTCTTCTTCTTCTGGAAATACTGTTTTTGTATTGTACTACTCTTTTTGACTCACTTGTGTAAACAAAGTGAGTCTATGTTTTAACCCGGTGTTCGGTTGTGTGTGTGTGTGTGTGTGTGTGTGTGTGTGTGTGTGTGTGTGTGTGTGTGTCTGTCTGTGTGTGTCTGTGTGTGTCTGTGTGTCCGTGGTAAACTTTAACATTGACATTTTCTCTGCAAATACTTTGTCAGTTGACACCAAATTTGGCATAAAAATAGGAAAATTTCACTTCTTTCCAGTCATCTTGTTCAAAACAATATTGCACCTGTGGGATGGGCACAAAAAAAAAACAAACAAAAAAAATGAAGCCTAATTATATGCAAACTGCATTTACTGTTATATTTATATTTTTTGTATTCTCTAAAATTGGCACTTTGACCTCTTATTCTGACACAACAACAAGAGGAGTCATTATTATCATTTTTTGTTCAAACAGGAACTTCTTTTGCTATGCATGGAATTTTTTTAATTTTATTCTGCAAACGTTTTGGTGCAGACAGTAAAAAAGGGAAATGACTCTGTAATGAATGCTAGGGGACTTAATTTATCACAGGTGAGTCTTGAAGGCCTTGCCTCTCTTGTTTTTGTTTGTCACAACAGATTTCTCCCTCTAAAATTCTGGCTGCTCTCTTCAGGGAGAGCGCGTCGCTACACTGAGAGACCCCCCCACCCCCTTTTTTTTGTATTTTTTTCCCTGCCTGCAGTTCTTTGTTTGTTTGTTGTTTTTTTGCTTTTGTTTTCCAATCGAAGTGGATGTTTTACTGTGCTTATTTGTGCACCCCTTCATGGGAGGCAAGAGCATTCATGGGAATGAAACACCCGTATTCAAATACGTGTGCGTGTCCGTCTGTCTGTCTTTCTGTGTGTCTTTCTGTTTGTCAGTCTGTTTGACCCTGTCTCTGTCTGTCTGTACGTCTCTCTTTGTGTTTGTATGTGTATCTGTGTTTGTATTTGTATTTGAATTTCTTTTTATCACAACAGATTTCTCTGTGTGAAATTCGGGCTGCTCTCCCCAGGGAGAGCGCGTCGCTATACGACAGCGCCACCCATTTAAAAAAATAAAAATTTTCCTGCGTGTAGTCTTATTTGTTTTTCCTATCGAAGTGGATTCTTCTACAGAATTATGCCAGGAACAACCCTTTTGTTGCCGTGGATTCTTTTACGTGCGCTAAGTGCATGCTGCACATGGGTCCTCGGTTTATCGTCTCATCCGAATGACTAGCGTCCAGATCACCACTCAAGGTCTAATGGAGGGGCAAAATATAGCGGTGGCTGAGGCGTGATTCGAACCAGCGCGCTCAGGTTCTCTCGCTTCCTAGGCGGACGCGTTACCTCTTGCCCATCACTTCAATGGGTAGCTGACCAGCTGCGAAAGGTCAAAAACGGAGAAAAGGAGAGGCTGTGGCCCCGCCTCTCTTTCCAATGTCGAGCACAAGACATAGTGGGTGTGAGTTCACTTCCCCCTTCCTTGATGGCTGGTAATGGCTGCGGGACCTTTCTGTGAGACAGGAGAGAGACAGCCATGGACAGACAGACAGACAGACAGGCAGAGACACAGGCAGGATAGACACACACACACACACACACACACACACACACACACACACACACACATATATATATATATATATATATATATATATATATACATACACACATATACAAACACACACCCACACACACATACACGCGCGCGGGCACACACACACACACACACACACACACACACACACACACACACACACACACACCACTCTCTCTCTCTCTCTCTCTCTCTCTCTCTATATATATATATATATATATATATATATTTACAGAAAGAGACAGAGACAGACAGAGAGACAGACAGACAGAGAGGGCGTTCCAGTTATGACAGGCATCAGAACATATCACTGCAAGGAGCAATGATGGCGTCTTTAGTAGTGGCTGCTTCATTTTGAGCGTGGAAGCGTTTCTGTTTTGTACACACCCCTCGCCTGTGTTTTTCTTCCGAAGGGCCGGCCACTTAGGATGGTCGATTTTTATCTTAAAAATGTTTTTTTTTTTTTTTACAAATGCAGGAGGCCAGTCTTACTTTGATATCACTTCTCAGTTTTCATTGTTCTGATCATTAAGTCGCTTTGTTTCCCCCAGCATTCATTCTAAACAAAGCCCAGAAGGTTTCTCGGTAGCGAGAACCCATCACGTAATAGATGAAGATGTTGAAGCTGGAGTTGATGAAGAGGAATATCTCAGTGATCCACAGTCCCATCAGGTAGAAGTTCTGCTGGCGTCTTCCCGTGCTCACCTCCGGCAGGAAGAGGCAGGCCAGGCGGAAGAGACAGGAGGGGAAGATGCAGAGGGCGAGCAGCACCGACGTTCCTATCAACATCCTGGTAAGGGCCACCTCCCGAGGAGACAGTGAGGACGAGGTCTCTGCTCGCCACGCCACAGCCTGTCGGAGTCTGCCTGTCGTGATCACTGTGGCTATCACCACCACCGCCCCCATGGAAACGGGTAGTCCCGCTCCGAAGAAAACGTTGTCCACGTTGTCGACCACATCTTTGTAGCGCGAGTAAATTTCGCTGTGACTCATCATAGTTATTGCTACGCCAGTATCAAGGTCATACACGCAGGCGAAATGGTATCTGAACACCGCGACGAAATTAAGACCCAGGACAACAACATACACCACAACGATGATGACGGCCATGGTTCTGGTTCGCATCAGAGTCTGGTACTTCAGAGGTCTGAGGACACAGTAGCATCTCTCACACGCGATGATGGCGGACAGGACTAAGGAAACAAAAGAGGAGCCTAAAAACCCACCGAGGTTATGATTCACCATGAACTTCAGCACGGGACCAGGGTTTATTTCTGCCTTCCTCTGCAGATAATACTCCTCCCCATACAGCAGCATGGACATGGCCAGGAAGATCTCATCTGCAAGAGACAGTGAGAACAGCAACAGGTTGACACGGTCTCTGAGGCCTTGCCTGAAGAACACCACCATGTTCATTATATTACCAGGCCCACCGATGAGAAAGAGGATCTGCATCATGAAGAATCTGGCTTTACGTGCGTCCAGTTCCACTTCCTCACTGACGATGTTGTCGGGATTATCCCAAGGCAGATACTCCATCTCACTGAACCGGAACGGGACACACCCCTCTGGGCGGGACTCATTCTGGGCGTCAGTCTGCAATTCACCGTGCACTGCTAGGGTGCTTTGGGGAGTCATATCTGTGCTCATATACTGCAGGGTGCTTTTGAAAGTCATATCATATACTCATATACTGTGAAGAAGCACCCACCAAAGCATCAACTAGACTTGATTCCACAGTGTCTTCAATGAAAATGAAACCCTTTCAAAAATGACTTCTGTTGTGTTATCTAAGTACCCGAAGAAGCCCGAAGAAAGGTGTAAGAAAGTTAACAAATGAATATTTACAGGACACACATTCCATGCAACACTTCGAAATGGCCAGTTTCTTGGATCTGTCAGAACATGTCCACATATCACCGAAAGCATATAACAGTCAGTCGTGTCCGACTATGACTACCAGAACAGCAGAGGAGGCAAGTGCTGTTCCCGACTATCTGGGCTAAAATTATTATTTATTTATGTATTTATTTATTTGTTTGTTTTAAATATAACTTTTTATTTTAAAAAATTTTTTTTTAAAATTTTTATTTTTTTTTTATTATATTTATTTCATTTTATTTATTTATTTTTGTTCTTATTGTTATTTTTAAAAAATAATTTATTATTTTTTAAAATTATTATTATTATTATTATTATTATTTTTTCTCAAGGCCTGACTAAGCGCGTTGGGTTACGCTGCTGGTCAGGCATCTGCTTGGCAGATGTGGTGTAGCGAATATGGATTTGACCGAACGCAATGACTCCTCCTTGAGCTACTGATACTGATACTGATACTGGGCTAAAATCTGATCACAGTGAAGAATGTCTTGCCCAAGTTACGTCCCCACTCTCTCGGCCAAGAGGGTTTTAAGACAGTCGGTGTTGGGATGGTTCCCAAAGGCCAACTAGCCCCCAAGGCTGCAGCACTAAGAGCACGTAAAAACGCAAAGGTTAAATAAACAATAAAACGCCTGCTAATGACAACGAACAGAGTAAAAAAAAGAAAAAAAAAGAAAAAAGAAAAGGTCTATAAACACTGCCAGAGAAGTAAATTCTTGTATGCAATTACAAACTGGATTTCATTTCTGTTATTTGATAATAATAATAATAATAATAATAATAATGTACATTTATATAGCGCCCTTTCTCACTAAGAGCTCCGGGTGCTTTACATGAAAGAACAAGAGAGGCAAGGCCTTCAAGACTCACTTGTGACACACTTAAAAAAAATTCTAATCGTTAAAATGTGTTCTGTATTTGTTATTATAAAGCTTCGGGTAAAAAAACAAAACCCAAAAAACCCCCTGAAGGCAGATTCGAACCCCGCGTGTTCGTGTGAGAAGAAACTGTCGTACTCAATACACTATCGTGGCCCCTTAACTGACGTTCAAAAAGTTAACATTTAAACATGCTTTTTTAAGGGCGATAAATCGATTGCGGTATTCGCAGTAAGAACGCTGTTTAAATCATATTATTCTGGTGAATTTTGGGCATTCAAAAAATCTTCAAGGGCAATTAAGAATTCTTTTTAAGTCCGCGGTAAAGGAGACGTGGCTATCGTGGGAATCACACTGCAACATTCAGCCGTTTTCTCTGGATCTACATAGATGTACTAGTTACAGACGCCGGGAATGTACGACACGGTCGATTCAATTTCTCTTTTATGTTCATTTAGTTTTATAGTTTTAAAGTGGATATGAAAATTGAGTATTTTGTTAAATAATAATAACATGTAGAGCCAAGTACAACTACTTCTAAACGTCGTATAAAGTGAAAAGGACTTAATTTTGAGAAAAATCAAGACCGGAATTTTTTACGTTTCATCAAGGGTATTAACTCTCATGGTTTATTATTTTTAACTGTGAATTCCAACTGATTTTGTTGATATTTTTATGGCAGTTTGGGGCATAATCCAGTAAGTGATGAGGCGTTCACAAATCTTTCTCTGAATAAATATTTAACAATCTCCTTCTCCAACTTTCCACCACATGTTATCGTGTATTGTCGATTGAATATAGGATTGAACGGGCAGGTCAACAACTTGAAACAAAATGGCGTCCTTCGCGTTCGCGAGGAATATGAGCACGCGCTTTGAATATGTATAAATATGTGTACGCAATTGATTTTTGCCCATGACCATCAGGGCTCAGCCAGTAGATCTATAAAGTCCACTCGTGGTATTGATTTTAGTATTTTCCGAAAATGACCACTTGGGCGAATGAACATAGTGAAAGCCCTGTACACTGAGAGTAAAACACAAGCTTTTTATATATTGAGTATAATTTCAAAATGTAATGTTTAAGATGAGAAAGATCAGTTTAAAGCAAATGAACCCTCTAGCATTAATTACAGATTAATTTCCCTTTTTTTACTAGCTGCACCAAAGACATGCACCAGAAATATAGCTTCCATGCTTAGCAAAAGAAGTTCCTGTTTCAACAAAAAATGATAAAAATGACTTAATGCTGTGTCAGAATATCAGATCAAAGTGCCAAGTTTAGAGAATAAAAAAATCATAAATATAACAGTAAATTCATTTTGCATATAAATTGGCTTCTTTTTATATCTTTTGTGCCCATCCCAGAGGTGCAATATTGTTTTAAACACGATGACTGGAAAGAAGTGAATTTTTCCTATTTTATGCCAAATTTGGTGTCAACTGACACAGTATTTGTAGAGAAAATGGCAATGTTAAAGTTTACCACGGACACACAGACACACACAGACACACAGACACGCACAAACACACACACACACACACACACACACACACACACACACACACACACACACACACACACACACACACACACACACAGACAACCGAACACCGGGTTAAAACATAGACTCACTTTGTTTACACAAGTGAGTCAAAAATATTACAAGTAACATAAAACATTCATGACCACTCTTTCTCAAAACCCCCTCCCCCACTCATACTCTCCCTTTCCCACTCTACATACATCCAAAGTGAGCTGACATGGGTGGTGTTGGAGAAAAGGAAGCTGAGAGTACTTATAGATAGGTTTTAAAAAGATGAGTCTTTAGTGATGAGCGAAAAGCAGAAATAGAATCAGATGCACGGATATGATGAGGAAGGTTGTTCCAGATGTGAGGAGCAGCAAAGAAGAAAAAACGTTCACCATAGGTTCTTGTATTGACATGATGAAGTTTCAAAAGGTAACGTCAGAGGAAGAGCGGAGATTTCTTGTGGGAGTGTAAACACTGATAAGGTCAGAAAAATAAGTAGGTCCTGCGGAGTGGAAAGCAGAATAGCAGAGACATGCAACTTTGTATCCAAATATCGCTTCATTGGGGAGCCAATTTAGAGTGCAGAGGTGAGGAGAAATGTGATCAGTACGTGGGACTCTGAGAGTCAGACGGGCAGCATAGTTTTGAAGTTTTTGAATTTGCTGAAGAATATTATGTGGACAGCCTATGAGAAGAGAACTACAGCAGTCAATTCGTGACAGCACAAAAGCAGAAATAAGAGTTTTAGTAGTTTCAACAGAAAGGTACTGACGGATAGAGTTGATGCGACGAAGTTCACAATTGACTATGCATATCAGATTTACTACCTGAGGATGCATGCTGAGGTTTGAGTCCAGAATGACTCCAAAGTTCCTTGCTGATTTAGAAAACTGAACTGTGGCATCACCAACCACAATAGAGGCAGGAAAAGAAGTAGATGTGGACATTCTTGCAGAGGAAATAATCATAGCTTCAGTTTTGTCATCATTTAACTTAAGTTCGTTGAATGTCATACAGGATTTAACATCGAGAATACAATCCTGCATTGACAGAATCAGACTATGTACTTGGTTTTGTTCTGCAGACTTTTGTAGCTGAATATCATCAGCAAAAGAGTGGTGAAGAACAGAATGGCCAAAAATGACATCAGAAAGAGAAGCAGTGTACAGAACGAACAGAACGGGGCCCAGGACAAAGCCTTGTGGCACACCATAGGAGATCAGGGCTGGATCAGACTTAAAGTTATTAACAGAGACAACCTGGAAGCAGTTGGATAGGTATGAAGAAAACCAATTTAGAACTGTTGAGTGAATCCAAAAAACATGTTCAAGTCTGGAAAAGAGTATTCTGTGGTCTATTGTGTCAAATGCGGCCAACAGATCGAGCAAAGTTAACACAGATAGTTTACCTTCATGAACAGACAGTAACAGGTCATTAACTACTTTCAACAAAACAGTTTCAGTGCTATGGGCAGATCTATATGACTGAAAAGAAGAGAACAGGTTGTTTATTGCTAAATGGTCGGAAAGTTGGGAGAGAACAATTTTTTCAAGAATTTTGGACACAAAAGCAAGGGCGAAAACTTTTGAGGTCATTCTGATCCAGAGTGGCTTTCTTTAGCAGGGGCTTAACAAGTGCAGTTTTGTATACATCTGGGAAGACACCAGAAATTAAAGAATCATTTATAATTTTTGTAAGTGCAGGCAAAACAACATCCAAACACTCATACAGTAGTGGTGTGGGAAGGGGGTCCAGGTCACATGTTTTTGGAGCAGACTTTTTCAACACACTCAGTACATCTGTCTCTGAAACAGGTGTGAAAGCAACAAAAGGAACACCTTTAAATTCTTTTCCCAAGGGATGTGACACAAGTGACTGTGAATCCAGTTCTTTCCTGAGGTTAACAATTTTTTAGCAGAAAAAATCTGAAAAGACACTGGGCAGTAATGAAAATGGATAGATAGAAGGAAGCAAAGAAGATTTTGTTCTGCCACAAAGCTTATTTGTAATGCAATATAACTCTTTGCTTGATTTAGCTTCGGAGATCTTGGTGTTGGAAAACAGTCTTCGCTTTGTGCACAATACCGCCGCCACGACTAGAGGCACGAGGGAGTGACTTGATGGCATAACCACTGGGGGCAAGATCAGCACATACTGCTTCGTCTCCACGGGGCTTGAGCCACGTCTCCGCAGTTTCAGTTTCAGTTTCACTTTCTCAGGGAGGCGTCACTGCGTTCGGACAAATCCATACACGCTACACCACATCTGTTGAGCAGATGCCTGACCAGCAGCATAACCCAACGCGCTTTAGTCAGGCCTTGAGTGCATGCTTACATATTTGTGTACCTATGAACGTGGATTTCATTTTACGTAATTTCGCCAGAGGACAACACTCTCGTTGCCATGGGTTCTTTTTCAGTGCGCCAAGTGCGTGCTGCACACGGGACCTCGGTTTATCGTCTCATCCGAAAGACTAGACGCTCAGTTTGATTTTCCAGTCAAACTTAGGAGAAAGGGCGAGAGCGGGATTCGAACCCACACCCTCACGGACTCTCTGTATTGGCAGCTGAGCGTCTTAACCATTCTGCCACCTTCCTCCATAATAAACAGTAAATCCGCAATAAACAGTAAATCAATGTTGTTGTCAACAATAAAAGAAGAAATAGTGGTTCTTTTCTCTCTGCAGTTGGGATCAACAGACTGTGCGTTAAAAGATGCAATTTTAAGACCAGAGAGTTTACGATTGTTGGACGAGTGTGGGTGGAGAGGAATGGAGATCAGGTTGTTGAAGTTCACAGAGGGAAGAAGTTTGATCGGCGATCGGTCATCGACTGGACAGGGGGAGTGGAGGACTCGATGTCTTGTAGACACAAGCACTGGGATGGGCCTACTGTGTTGAAATCTCTGGCGCCCACCTCGAAACGGCCGTCGCTTTCTCTTCTTCGATGAACATGAAGCCCACTGCTCTGACTGCAGATCTGAGCACGGAACCGGACTGTGAATACCAAGATGACAACGTTTGTCACACACAGACAGAGTAATGTTAGACTGCATACACTGAAGCGGCAGTAATTCACTTCTACTGTAAAAGACTTGAGTGGTCAGCGATGACACTGGGCAACTCTGCTCTGCAGTTTCTTCCGCACGTTCAGGTTGCTTGTTCAATGGCCGGCAGCCGAGCAGCTCAGCGTAATGGAAGAAGAAGAAAGTGAGGTTGACTAATCGAACCATAAGTACCTTGTCCGTGGTCAAAAAGCGACAGAAAATACACCAAAATGACCAGCGTTCCATCAGTAGAAAGACTGTCACACTCACAATCAAGAAAACACTGTAACTCACACTCAGACATACATTCAACACTGGAGCTATTCCCTCAAACACATAAAGCGACGGGAGATAACTCTATATCTCGAAAGCTACACATATTAATTGTTACCTCCCCACGGAGGGCGTGTCGCTACTGTGCAGCGCCACCCATTTTTTTCTGCCTGCGAATGCATTTGTTTTCCTGTCAGACTGGATTGTTTTCTACAGAATTACAGAACGGTGCCAAGGACAACCGTTTTGTTGTCATGGGTTATTCTACGTGCGCTAAATGCATGCTAAACGCGGGATCTCGTCCCATTCGCATGAGTAGTGTCCAGAGGACCACTTACTGTCAAGTGTCAAGAGGACCACTTACTGTCAAGTGTCAAGAGGACCACTTACTGTCTAGTGTCCAGAGGACCACTTACTGTCTGGTGGAAGTGGAGAAAACACTGCCAATCGTAGGATTCGATCTAATATTTTCTCGCTTCCTAGGCGGACGCGTTATCCTCAGGCCACACACACACACACACACACACACACACACACACACACACACACACACACACACACACACACACACACACACACACACACACACACACACACACACACAAAGTAACTCTGCTGAAAAGATTTCAGTGGAAAAGAGTGAACATCTTTGTTCTGTTCAAGTTAAAACAACAACAAAAAACTTTTTCTATTCTTTGTTTAATCGATAACTCGACTGACCTTGTTAATATGTCGTCAAGTTTCAACCGAACTTACTTTTAGTGTTCACACCTCTCCTTTGAAATAATTATGCGAGACGCCCAGCGCTTTGAGTTTGGTCGGGAAAAAAAAGTGTACAGTGAAACAAATGTACAGTTAAAAGTAGATAAAATGTTAGAGACAAGAAAACGGAACACACACACACACACACACACATTTACACACACATCTCTCTCTCTCTCTCTCTCTCTCTCTATATATATATATATATATGTATGTATATATACATCTCTCTCTCTCTCTCTCTCTCTCTATATATATATATATATATATATATATATATATATACTAAAGCAACCAAAGAAATTAGTTTTTCAGCATACCTTCTAAATCGTGTCTGAGAATATATTAAAAGAAATCCGAACTTGGAAACGACTTTTTAAAAAAAAAGAAGAAAATTTCAGTTGCTATCGTAACAAACGACAGAAGGAAAGCAAGTCTCTAGCAGACTCGTATTCCATCCAGATTGTTCACTGCTTTCCCTCTCCCCATGATGCAAGAAAGTCCACAGAGCTGAAGTTTGATGCCAATGGTTCCAGAAACAGACCAGCCCAATCTGAGAGAGATCTCTTCCTTCTCTCAGCTGTTGATCAACTTTATACTATGCGTCAGCTTCGTGAAATGAACCTTCGTCCCATTTATACATACAGATATGATGCTGCATAACTGAGGGGGCGTGGTGGGTGAGAAGGAGAGGAAGGAGGAAGGGAGGAAGGGGTGTGTGGATGTGAACAGGAGGACAAGAAGAGGGGGAAGAGACAGAGAGAGACGGTGTTTGGGGGTGGAGGTGGGGGTGGGTTGTGGGGGGTGTGGGGAAAGAAGGGTACATAAACACAACAATACAAGACAATGCAATGCAATATAATACAATACTATACAATACAATGTAATTGGCGAACGAGTAAAAGGAACAGACAGACACACACACACACACGCACACACACACACGACGCGCGCGCACGCATACACACGCACGCACACGCACGCACACACACACACACACACACACACACACACACACACACACTGAAAACACACACTGAAACACGCACACACGTATACATAGGCACACAGACACACACACACACACACACACACACACACACACCGCACGCACATACACACAGACGCGCGCGCGCACACACACACACACTTACGTTCGCATATACACACATACACTTACGCACTCACGCACAGGTACACGCATACGCACACACACACACACACACACACACACACACACACACACACACACACATACATACATACATACATACATACACAAGTACGCGCACACACATAACACGCGCGCACACACACACACACACACACACAAGCCTGCGCGCGTGTGCACACACATCACCACCGCCACCACCATTGATTCCCTTTACCAACACGCATCATCCCCATCACCCCGCACGCTGCACACTTAATTACACGCACTCAAAGGAGCGCCGTGTTCGCGTGCGTCGTAAAAGTTCTTCTGCCCAACTCGCAAACCACATGCTCGGGGCGAGCGTGCATGTTGCGTCCGTTGTTACATTTTCTGTTGCATGAATATACACGTCTTTAACATGAATGGAGAAACATTTTTAAAAAAAAAGGGGTGTGGGGTGGGGTGAGGGAGACATTAACAATATAAAAGACAAGACAAGACAAGACAAATTCTTTGTTATCGATGACAATAGATAAGCACTGGCGCGCTTTTTTTTTTTTCATCCAGTCCCCGCCCTGAAACAGGGTCTACACTACACAAAACTACATTATATGGAGTGATGGCCTAGAGGTAACGCGTCCGCCTAGGAAGCGAGAGAATCTGAGCGCGCTGGTTCGAATCACGCCACAGCCCCCGAAATTTTCTCCCCCTCCACTAGACCTTGAGTGGTGGTCTGGACGCTAGTCATTCGGATGAGACGATAAACCGAGGTCCCGTGTGCAGCATGCACTTAGCGCACGTAAAAGAACCCACGGCAACAAAAGGGTTGTTCCTGGCAAAATTCTGTAGAAAAATCCACTTCAATAGGAAAAACAAATAAAACTGCACACAAGAAAAAATACAAAAAAAAGGGTGGCGCTGTAGTGTGGCGACGCGCTCTCCCTGGGAAGAGCAGCCCGAATTTCACACAGAGAAATCTGTTGTGATAAAAAGAAATACAAATACAAATTATATATGCCATTGCCAAAGTGGAGAGACAAGGATGAAATATACACACAGTTATCAGTGTGCTAGAACACAGGCTGGGTATTTGCTTTTTGTGAAACAATGCTTCATTTGAAGATATATATATAGTTGCTGTATGTGTACATTGAATACCAGTTTCGCGAAAGAGTTCTTCTTTTGAACATAGTGATAATGTCGTTGTTGTACATAAACACTGAATATTTTGTTTTGAGAAACAATGTATCTTTTGAACAAATTAACAGTTGTTGCATGCTCGCATTCAGAGTGGTTGATAAAGTTCACCAAGTCACTGAATAACAAAGATACCTTTATTGTTCAGTTATAACAAGCATTATACAATCCACCTTGAAAAAAAAAATTCAATCACATTCAGATACCTTACGTTTGACATTTTCGAATGTTCTTCTGTTACGATGTTTTCTATGGGATATAAAGTTGAATGAATGTGTATTTACTTAATTCAGTATTTCATTCAGTAGTCGTACGGATGAGAGAAGTTGGATAAAATGACAGGTTAAAAAGTCTTGACCATAGTAAGTTCCCCTTGTAAACGGGGGTCTCTTTTGATCCACTCATTTATCATGGTGATTGAAATTCTTCGTCAAACTTTCCAGTTATTTTTTTTTAATATCTTTATTTTGGTAATTTTGGCTTTTAAAAGAAAAGTCCTAACATTTGCATTCGATCTACCGGTTAAGATGGAAAATTCAGAGCTTTTACGCATATATCATCAACTGCTGAAACCTTAGAAGTTTTATACACAAATGATTTTACATCTGAAACTGTTACATTGTATTTTGTTGCTACGTCTACGTACGTCATTTTGGCTGGCTAAGAATTATGTGGTAAGCGTGACGTAGCGAAACCTAAATTATGTAACAAATATACATGGGATAATCAGTGTAATTTTCTTGCTAGGTCTATTCACTATAATTAAAATACCACGAGGCAGAAGAGTTGTCTTTATCAAAGAATGGGTTGAGTAGACATCAACCAGATCAAAGAACAACAATGCTGATTTTTGAGATAGGAAAACCTTAAAGAAAACCACACCTCAGTCACAAACACCAACCTGAATTTTTCCTATTTTTATGCCAAATTTGGTGTCAACTGACAAAGTATTTGCAGAGAAAATGTCAGTGTTAAAGTTTACCACGGACACACAGACACAAGGACACACACACACGCACACACACACACACACACACACACACACACACAGACAACCGAACACTGGGTTAAAACATACTCACTTTGTTTACACAAGTGAGTCAAAAACCACACCACAGTCACAAACACCAACCTTTTGTTGCAATCCAGAATTTCATACTTACTTCTCTCTCTCTCTCTCTCTCTCTCTCTCTCTGTGTGTGTGTGTGTGTGTGTGTGTGTGTGTGTGTGTATTTATATACATAGACTATATATTCAGGACACACGCTTGTTTCCACTGAAAATGATCCTGCAAATTTTTGAATGGCGTTGCATACGCAGTTAAAATAATCAGGCAGTGAAATAACGAATGCTCCAGGACAATGCAACCTTACCAACTGTTGTAGCTATAAAAGGGGAACAATAATTACACCTGACTAAAATAGATTTTGACTTCGTGTTTCAAATTCTACTGTTGGTGTTCAGCTTTGACGGCTTCAGGCAATGCTTCGGCATCGAATCCTTTCAAGGGGTGAATACCTGTGAAAGTGTCATCTCAGACACTGACATCCCAGACGGTCCACCCTCCACCACAGGTAATGGTCGGAGCGGTTTTTTGGCTGCGAGCAAGCGACTCACTTCTGGTTCGCTTTTCGGGCTTCAAAATGGACGACCATCTCTGCACCAAATTAATTTTCACAATGCCTTGGGGGTTTGGGAGGGGGAAGGTGTGGGGTGGGATGGGGGTTGAGGGAGGGCGTGGGGGTGGGGTGTGGGGGAACGTGTGTGTGTGGGGGGAGCAACTGCGCTGTTTTGTTGGCTGTCCTGCTGAAAGAGCTGGGAACAGAGGTCTCACCTTTCACGTCATGGTGAAGACTAGGGAGAAACACGATGAGTGGAGTGACGCTGTGAGTCAAGAACAGATCACGACGAGAGATGTCACTGTCCTCTTCTTGTTGGCTGTTCTCAGTGCCGCTGCTGGGTGTGCCTTGACAGTTCAGGGAGCCAGTTGCATTACTCGGACGGAAGAGCCTAGCGTGGTCGTAACCCGCTACTAACTGTGTGTAGTATGGAACTGACCAATGACGTAGTTCGGTCAACGCAGGCATTTAGTCACGTGTAACTGTCAAAAAGTTAGAACCAAGCAATGCAACTGGCTCCAGGTCAGCAGGGGTCACAGTGGGAATCTCACACACTGAACATCCTTCCTCAGAAGTCAAGGAGGAAGCTGGCAGAATGGTCAAGACGCTCAGCTGCCAATACAGAGAGTCCGTGAGGATGTGGGTTCGGGTTCGAATCCCGCCGATCTCGCCCTTTCTCCCAAGTTTGACTGGAACATCAAGCCGAGCGTCTAGTCTTTCGAATGAGATGATAAACTGAGGTCCCGTGTGCAGCACGCACTTGGCTCACTGAAAAAGAACCCATGGCAACGAGAGTGTTGACCTCTGGCAAAATAATGTCAAAAAAAAAAAAATAAAATAAAAAAAATCCACACTATAGGTGCACAAACATACAAGCATGCATTCAAGGCCTAACAAGCGCGTTGGGTTATGCTGCTGTCAGGCATCTGCCTAGCAGATGTGGTGTAGCGTATATGGATTTGTCCGAACGCAGTGACACCTCCTTGAGAAACTGAAACTGAAACTGAAAACCTCAGGTGTCAGGCCGTGCAGTGTCACACACCGCCCTGTGCATTGCTTCCTGGCTGTTTGCAGTCACCACACACCACTCCATCCATTCACACAGATTCATGGTAGCTGGGTGTGAACACTTTAAGACAAGACAAAGATATTTTATTGCGCTGATGTTCAAATGTTCAAAGACAAGTGTTGGCATTTCTCTCTCTCTCTCTCTCTCTCTCTCTCTCTCTCTCTCTCTGTGTGTGTGTGTGTGTGTGTGTTTGGAGGATGATATATTTTGGCCAAAAATTGCCCTGCTTTGATTTTGTTTTTAAATTTGAAGTATGGGTCATAAATACGAACCGTACAAATCTCCTTTTCTCAAATAGGATGAGACTGTTTGCTGTCCCAATCCTTGCAGTTCACATCCGATTTGAGTTCGAGAGCGTTCTATCTTGCTGTACACAACCGGTTCTGGAATTACCCAGCACCCACACTCCTCTGGCGGCCTGTGCTTACCCGGAATCCTCTCTTCTTCTTCTTCTTCTGCGTTCACTCGTATGCACACGAGTGGGCTTTTACGTGTATGACCGTTTTTACCCCGCCATGTAGGCAGCCATACTCCGTTTTCGGGGGTGTGCATGCTGGGTATGTTCTTGTTTCCATAACCCACCGAATGCTGACATGGATTACAGGATCTTTAACGTGCGTATTTGATCTTCTGCTTGCATATACACACGAAGGGGGTTCAGGCACTAGCAGGTCTGCACATATGTTGACCTGGGAGATCGTAAAAATCTCCACCCTTTACCCACCAGGCGCCATCACCGTGATTCGAACCCGGAACCCTCAGATTGACAGTCCAACGCTTTAACCACTCGGCTTTTGCGCCCGTCTGAATCCTCTCTTAGAAAACAACGTATTTGTTGTTCATTGGCTGCACAATAATGCTTCTTACAGCCATGCCTCTAACCAGAGGAACAGAGTGCTTCCCGTGTATACTGTGCTCTCTATAAACCTCTGATGTTGGGGGCTCTGGAACGAGAGACAGCGACGGTGCCAGTGTCAGGTCCGGCAGCTTTAAAGAACCACTCACCCCTAAAAAAAAAAAAAAAGAAAGAAAGAAAGAAAAAAAAGAAGAAAAAAAAGAAGAAAAAAAGATGTGTCCATTTATTTGTTAATGCTTTTTTTTTTTTCTTCAAGGCCTGACTAAGCGCATTGGGTTACGCTGCTGGTCAGGCATCTGCTTAGCAGTTGTGGTGTAGCGTATATGGATTTGTCCGAACGCAGGGACGCCTCCTTTGGTAGCCTATCTCAATCCCCAGTGCCGTTTTTCTTGAGCACCGAGCTCGGAGTGTATTGATTACTAAAACAAATGCGGGCTAAACTGAAGACAGGGTAGGAAAAAAAAATCTAAATAAGAGGTCATACGATTACGAACCTGCCAAGGTCGTCTCAATGCAATGCCTACCTGTTCAGGAAGAAGAAGCTGGCGCCATGTCCCACCTGCTCCAGTGGACTAGAAGACCAGAACATAATTATTCTTCAGTCCTGTCCCCTCCTGAAGGGGCTGAGAGACACCGTGTGGCCGACACCCAAACCCTACTGCAAACCAAGCTCCATGGCTCCAGACAGTTTTCAGTTTCAGTTTCAGTAGCTCAAGGAGGCGTCACTGCGTTCGGACAAATCCATATACGCTACACCACATCTGCCAAGCAGATGGCTGACCAGCAGCGTAACCAAACGCGCTTAGTCAGGCCTTGAGAAAAAGAAAAGAAAAAGGTGAATAAATAATAGATAAGCGTACATAAATAAATAATAATTATAATATAAAAAGGTAGTAGTAATAATAGTAATAATAATAATAACGTTTTTGTCTCCAGACAAAAACAAACAAACAAAAAAGAACAACCCAAAAAACAAACAAACAAACAAAAAAACAAAA
>NC_134889.1:21724326-21739326 GCF_041734735.1 Babylonia areolata | reverse complement strand
GGGGGGGGGGAGGGGGGGGGGGGCGGCGTAAAAACGGCAGAAGGAACACTCCTAGCTTCAGACACAGTGGACATGAATTCACTGCCCCAATACAATGACCGTGTAAAAGGCCATGGGACCTTTAACGCACGGCACTGACCCTCCCCCTTCCTTCCCCTCACCCCCCCCCCCTCGCCCGCGCTCCCTCCCAACCCCCCTTCACCCCCGACACACACACACACACACACACACACACACACACATCTGTCCCCTAACATCTCACCACTCTCACATCATTACGAACCCCACTAAAATCCTGTCTGCGAAGGGGAGAAAGTCTGCGTTAACTTGTCGTCTGCTTGTCCGCTGCGAGACGGATGCAAGAAGCGATTTCATTGGCTGTTTTGTTCCCCCCCCCCCCCCCCCCATGCTTTCCGCCTCCCACCTGCAGTGGTCTCATACAGTACTGGTCCAGGGGAGTTGTAACAGGCACATAGCTGTGGGGAAGAATGAGTTAATTAACTCACTCAGTACGGCCAGTCCTCTCTTCTCCTCTACACAGACCCCTCGGATGTCCAGTGGGTGTCTCAATGACCTAACCTTTAGCTTCCGTCGTCAGAATTGTGGTATCTTTGTCAACAATCACCTCTTCAGCACAAGAGCCTTCCGCTTGCAATAATTTTATTTGGTGGTGGTAATTGGGGTGAAACGCTGTTAACGTCGTCTCTTTCGCCGTTCGTATGGAGAGAGTTAAAGCGGGCGGAAGGCCCCGGCGTTTTCTTGTGCTGAACCTTAATAGACACAGTGGATAAGAATTCACTGCCCCGATGGCCATGAAACGCTAAGGAATCTTTTAACCTTTAATCCATTAACTGCTGATGACGAACGTTCTATTGCGTGAAGGGCTGTCACCCACAGATATGAATAAAGAATATAAGCGCTTTACAAACACGTGGTCATTTACACAACAGGCTAGCCGCCTACCTGGGTAAAGCCAATCTACGGCTGCCATTGGGCGCTCATCATTCGTTTCCTGTGTCATTTAATCAGATTTCAGGCACGCACAAATACACATTCAGATAAGCATATAACATTGAACATTTTACGTGTATGACCGTTTTTTTTTTTTTTACCCCGCCATGTGGGCAGCGATAATCCGTTTTCGGGTGTGTGCATGCTGACATGGATTACAGGGTCTTTAACGTGCGTATTTGGTCTTCTGCTTGCGTATACACACGTTATGAATGAATGAATGAATGAATGACGGTAGGAAGGATAAAAAGAGGGAATGAAAGAGGGAAGGAACGAAGAAAGAAAAGGAACGAACGGATTGGCAATGAATTAAACTCGTAGACCGTCAGACAAAGGCAACGAGAAGGGAGGACTCATATTAGAATAGGGTCTGTACCATTAAACGTTAAAATACCACGCTGTGGCGGAGTACCATAAACAAATACTAATACTCGGAAAGATGTCTTGAGTAGGCCTTGGGAGCTGATACAAATTAACGTTGCGTTGAAATTGTGTAAAATACTCTTCTTTTTTCCCCCCCCCATTCTTCACATGTAACGCGTCCGCCTAGGAAGCGAAAGAATCTGAGCGCGCTGGTTCGAATCACGGCTCAGCCGCCGATATTTTCTCCCTCTCCACTAGACCTTAAGTGGTGGTCTGGACGTTAGTCATTCGGATGAGACGATAGACCGAGTTCCCGTGTGCAGCATGCACTTAGCGCACGTAAAAGAACCCACGGCAACAAAAGGGTTGTTCCTGGCCAAATTCTGTAGAAAAATCCCCTTTGATAGGAAAAACAAATAAAAGTGCACGCAAAAAAAAGGTGGGGTTGGGAGGAGGGGACGGGGGTGGCGCTGTAGTGTAGCGATGCGCTCTCCCTGCGGAGAGCAGCTCGAATTTCACACAGAGAAATCTGTTGTGATAAAAAGAAACACAAATACGAATACAAATTATTTTCATGTACATAATTATTTCCATGCTTTATCGATTGTCATGTTCGTTTTTTTTTTGTTTATTTTTCATTCTGGAAACGCATGGCGCTTTAGTCCCACTCAATGTATGTCGCAACATCAGAGACGAAGGTAGACATTGTTATCTGTTGCTTAATTATTCGTTCGTTCGATAGTCGTCTTCAGTTAGAATATCTGAACACAGCGTGCGCTTAAGATCAAACATATTCTCCGCTCTCCCTTCCTCTCACAACTGTTTCCCTTCTGTTTTGAATAAAATGGCATTTTGCATCTTACCCCGATCCCTGTCTATCTACAATTGTCTGTCTGTCCATCCGTCTGTCTGTCTGCCTGTCTATCTGTCCGTCCGTCCGTCTGTCTATCTGTCTGTCTATCAATCTGTCCGTCCGTCCGTCTGTCTATCTGTCTGTCTGACACACACACACACACACTCTCTCTCTCTCTCTCCCACTAAATGAGGTTAAGGGCATGAGAGATGTTCATAACGAGAACAATATCAGTTCTTTATACAAGTGTCATCTCATAACCAAGACAACACAACCGGAAAGTATTGAAGCATTCTAGCATGCTTGTTGGGCTTTTTTTTTGGCATCACTTTTATCATAAAAAGAACAATACATAGGTAAAGGCTACCAACACAACACTCTCCCTTTGTCAGGACTCGATTTCTTGACGATGCTTGGGATAAGACAACTCTGTATGCCATACTACCCGTGCTGTACACACACACACACACTGGTGACCTCCCTTGCTTCCTTTCCCCCTTTTCCTTTCTTTTGTCCCTTGTATACAAGGTTATATTTCTCCACAGAGAAATATGCATCACAAAGGATGCAAAGGACAAACAGTGAGGAGGCATTGTTAATGTTGTTCGATGAGGCTATGAATTTGATGGAGGGAGATGTTAATGCTGCACTAGATATATTCAATGATTGTTTGTTGTTGTTTTTTTTTTTTGAAAGAAAGAATTTATTTGCACGAATAAACGAATTAGAATTGACAATAAGCAAAAGCCGGATGACTGGTTTGATAAGGAGTGCCAACATGCAAAAACTAGGGTAAGGACTCTTCTCAGCATATGATCGAACGTGGAAGACAAGTGCCTACTGTATTGCTCGTAGAGTATACAAGAACCTTTCAAAGAGGAAAGAAAAGACACTCAGATCTACTGTATCAAATAACTTAGTTATTTCAGTTAATGATCAGCAGGAATTTTGGAAACATGCAATATGATAGCAAAGGAAAAGAATCACACAAGCATTAGTATATCTGTTGACAATTGGTACACACATTTTAAAGAACTTCTTGGTAGAGACTTTGAAAAATATGAAGGTCTCATCGATACAGAGAATGATATGGAATATTTTGATCGCCCAATATCTAAACAGGGGGTGTCATTAGCGATGAATAGATTGAAGGCCAGAAAAGCAGCAGGTCAAGATGGTATAATCGGAGAGTTTTTCAAAAATGCCGGAAATATTGTAACTGACTTCTTCGCAAAGTTTTTCAATGCACTTTTTAATAAAAGAGTATTTCCTGATGAATGGAAAGAATCAATTATCTTACCACTATTAAAAAAGGGGGATAGTAAATGACCCAAATAACTTTTGGAGTATATCATTTTGTGATATAATTAGTAAGCTTTTTGTTCCATGATTAATTGTAGATTACAGGAATGGGTTCAACAAAACAATATTACTGGTGAATGGCAAGAGGGCTTCAAAGAAGATAATTCTACTGGCGATCAAATGTTTACAATTTTATGAATAATACAGAAACAGTTCATCGTAAATTGTAGGCAGCCTTCATCGATTTTAAACAAGCATTTGATTCAGTTTCAAGAAATCTATTACGGTCTATATTTCAAAGGAATGGAATTAAAGGTAAGATGTATCGATGCATCAAGAGTATGTATAATAATGTGAAAGCTAGGTTTAGATGTGGTGGAGATTTTACTGATTACTTTATATGTACAAGCGGTGTTCAGCAAGGAGATGCGTGCAGCCCTGTCCTCTTTTCACTATTCATAAATGAATTAGCAACCTAAAAAAATGAAAATAGAAGACACGGTATAACATTATCACCAGATGTTATTGAACTATTTATATTATTATTAGCAGACGATTTGGGCCTGTTATCAGAAACTCCTGTTGGCCTCCAAACTCAGTTGAACAATCTATGTACTGCTGCAGCTAGGCTTCAACTTAAGATTAATATGGAAAAAAGTAATACTGTCGTATTTAGAACAGGTGGTCTTTTAGCGGCAAGAGAGAATTGGTTCCTTAATGGCGAGAAAATGAACAATTGTTAACTGTTACAAGTACCCAGGTACTTATTTTTCAACTCGTCTTAGTTTTGTAGCAGCTTGTACTGATCTTGCTAGTAGAGCGAAAAATGCGTTGTTGTACATCCTTAAGCGACTGTACATGCTCAACAATAACTATTGTGAAGCACTTTTGAAGATTTTTTTTAGTGCCCAAGTGCAGCCCATTGCTTTATATGGAGCTGAATTGTGGGGCTTACAGATTGCTGTGGTACATGTTGAAAATGTACATTTATATGTTTTAAAGAAATTTTAGGTGTCCATATAAGAACACCCAATCATTTAGTGTTTGGAGAGGCAAGTCCTTTTCCAGTTTCCATTAATGCATGTGTCCAATGTGTGAGATACTGGATAAAAATATTACGCATGAACGAAAACCGATTACCGCTTAAAGCATATAGGATGTTCCTTTAATTTAGATTCGCATGGTAAAAATACATGTCTCAGATATTCATAAAGTACTGTTTCAGAATGGATTTGCGTTTGTGTGGTTAAATCAAGGCGTTGAAAATATCAAATTATTTTTCGCTGAATTCCGTCAGTCAAAGACTTGTAGCTAATAGATGGCAACCATGGCATGAACATATTCAAGAAAGTGATAGATTCGTATGGTACAGAATGTTTAAAACTTCAAATAAATGTGCAACCTATCTTTCTTTAGATATTGACAGACATGTAAAGAATTATATGACGAGGTTCAGATTTGGAATATCAAATATAGTAGTACATCGCCATCGATATGATATAGTTTCTGATAATATATCAAGGTGCCCGTTATGTGGAAATGCAACAGATGATGAAATACATGTTATGTTCCTCTGCCCTGCTCCTAAAAGCAAACGTCAACATATGTGCTTCTGACACAACAAAAGGAGAATCTCCACATATTATAGCAGCATCTGTCAGAATTGAATTAGAAGAAAATTTTGATTATCATTTAAAAGTTTACACTGATGGCTCAGTCCTGGATGATAGCAGCGCAGGATCTGCTTTTGTCATTCCTGACCTAAAAACAGAAAAATCATATTATTTAGGTAAGGACATTCAATTTTTACAGCTGAATTGATTGCCATCCTTGTGGCTTTAAATCATCTTGTTGATATACCAATCATAGTAATATCCTATGTTGTGTTGATTCTCAATCTGTTTTAAAAAGTTTGCTCCTTTTTGAGAATAATCAAAGAGAAGATTTATTGTTTGAAATTAGGTATTCATTGCACTCCCTATTTGTGAAGGGTACAAATGTTGATTTTTGTTGGATACCATCCCATACTTGATTCCTGTATAACGACCAAGCAGACACGGCAGCAAAAAGGGGAGCAAAAAATCATATAGATAGTATAAAAGTATACTGCCCATTGTCATACAAGGAAATAAGCAATATACTAGAAAGAGTTTTATAGGTGCTTGAATTCAAGTCTAAAACCTCGTCAGTTGACTCTCAGACTTTGGTCAGATTCGCAGACCAATTCTTAGTTTAGCTCTCAGACTATTATCAAATTCATTACGGACCAAGTATTGTTCTAATGTCAAGTGCATATGCTTTAGTAACCTGACAATTGAGCATACAATTTTTGACTGTAGCTTAATGAAGCCTTATGTACACGAAAGTGTGTCTTCACAAGTAACTGAGAACGTTGATGTTTTTGACTTTTGGCATTCAATATCAGCTGTTTCGTTTGTCAGTTTAACGACTTCTCTTTTACGAAGTCCTTTAAGTAATTTCCTGTAATCATATTTAGAATTTTTTTTCTTTTTTTCAAATTTCACCCTCATTTCATCCTCATTTGCCCAGTTTCCCCCAACCCTCCATTCATTTACATCTCCCACCGCTTCTAACCGATAATACTCAAATGTATTCATAAATACTTTAACAAAATGTCTTCAATCACCGATATGTGTGACGGGACATTAACAAAATTCCTCCTCCTCCTCCTAATGATCTGCGTCATGAGCATATTCTTATGAAATTTCACTCAAACCTAAGTGTTTCGTTTGACTTGACTGATGACAACTCACAGCAAAACCACACTGAATAATTTGTGTATTTACTTGAATAAAGTCTTTAAGAGGCGAGATCATATTCTTAGTTCAGAAATGCGGAACTACCAACTATTGCTCATTTATTCGATTTTTTCTTTTTTCTTTTTTCTTTTTTTTGATATGGATGCGATGTGTCAGTATATTGTACTTTGTAATTATGTTATGTATGGTATTCACATGTGTGGATATATGCGTATGGGTATATATAAGTGTGTGGATCCATGTTTATATGTGCATATACGTATGTGTGTATATGTGTGTATACACATCACATATATTAACAGTACATGTCATCATTAGTTTCGTATCTTTGTATCCCCCTTCATGAATTGCCTTGGCCTGAACTGAACGAATTTCGTTTCGTTTCCCTTGCTTCTTTTTCCAATTTTCTTTTTCTTTTGTTCCTTGTACAAGAGGCTATATTTCTCCACATTGAAATATGTATCACAGAGAATTTTGTAGAAGGAAAAATATTTACCCCCCCCCCCCGCCCAAATAACAACCAATAACACTAGCCAACAAAAACAATATAATATACATTTCACAAGTTCACATTACACTGTAGTACACTGCCTCCCAAGCCCTACCCCTTCATACACTGCACGCTCACTCCCACACACACAAGGAAATATAATAACAGTACGGAGAGGGAGAGGGAGAGAAAGAGGTATCATAGGAAAGAAAGAAAGAAAGAAAGAGAGAGAGAGAGAGAGAGAGAGAGAGAGAGAGAGAGAGAGAGAGAGAGAGAGCGAAGAACGAACGAACGAACGAAGTTTTTTTTATTGAGGGAATTGAGATCGTTTGTCATCAAGAGCCTTCCCTCAATGATCATCGGATCGAAGAAACATATCACCGACATTATTACAACAGTTACTGTTTTTTTTCTTCCACAATATCTTTCACAAGATATTCTGTTGTCTTGGTTTCTTCCCATTCTTTGTATCATCCATGGTTACTCCATTGCAATGGAAAATCATTTACAGCTTAGTCTTTTGTGAAGGACTATGACTCTCAAACTTGGAGGCAAAGTTGCACCGGGTCTTAGTGTTGCAGCCTTGTGGGCTAGTTGGTCTTTGGGAACCATCCCGACGCCGACTGTCCTAAAACCCTCTTGGCCGAGAGTGGGGATGTAACTTGGGCAAAACACTCTCCACTATAATCAGATTCTAGCCCAGATAGTCGGGACAGCAGTTTCCTCTTCTGCTGTTCTGATGGTCATAGTCGAACACAACTATCTATCACACATCATCTTTATATGGACAGCTTTGAGAAATAGTTTGATTGATGTTGTTTCTTTCTTCGGATAGGATTGCTATATCACGCAACGAAACTGTCACCGGTGACTCTGAATCATCCGAAGAGGATGTGGAGCACATGGCCTTTGCAGATTCATCTGAACAATCTTCAAGGAATGAAACTGCAGTAATACCAAGCATAATAAAAAAAAAATTGAATGACTTTGCCTTCTCCCTAAAAAAATATCATTACAACGACCCGAGTTGTTGTATTTGAAGGATTTGTATCTTCCTAAGACGTTCCCTCTCCCTACCCCAGTTTAATACATATTAGACCCCCCAACCATATATATATATATATATATATATATATATATATATATATATATATATATATATATATAGACACACACGCACACATACCGCTTTGGGGCTGCGGAGTCACATGCGCTGTCATCGCTTAGTACACAGACCTTGTCATCGTCAGCTACCGACGGACTAGCAAAATACATATATATATATACACACATAAATATGTAGTATCCATAATCGAGTATTTTCTGCACAAAATGGTGGCATGTACATCATCACCTCAGGAAATCCACCGCTTCTAGCTCTCTGCCTGACTATTTCCTTCTGAACAAAGCCCAAAACGTTTCCCTGAACCGAGATCCCATCAGGTAATAAACGAAAATGTTAAAGCTGGAATTGATGAACAAGAATATTTCCGAGATCCACAAGCACGTCAAATAGAAGTTCTGGTGGCGGCCCCCAGTGGTCATGTGCGGCAGAAAGATCCGCGCGATCCTCTTCAAGCACGCCGGGAAGAAACAGACGATGATCAATACAGAAGTACCGATCAGCATCTTAGTCAGCGCCACTTCCTTGGTGGACAACAAGGCTGTTTTGCTGGCGCGCCAAACCACCGCCTGTTGAAGCGTCAAGGCAGTGACTGCTGTAGCGATCACCATCACTATGATCAAAACAACAGGCAGCCCCGACCCAAAGAACACGATTCCAACGTAGTCAACGAGATCCTTGTGATTCAAGTAGAACTCGCTGTGACTTAACACCATCGACACCGAGTCAGTGCTAGGATCGTAAACGCACGAGAAATGGTATCTCAGCACCGCTATGAAATTGAAGCCTAAGATGACGGCGTACACACCGATGATGATCACAGCCATGGTGTTGGTGCTCAGCACTGTCTTGTGGCTCAGAGGCCGGAGGACACAGTAGCATCTCTCACAGGCGATGACTGCAGACAGGGTGAAGGAGACAAAGCACACAGCATGGAGACCAATGAGATGACTGTTGATGAAAAACACCAGCACGTACCCCATATTCTTCTCACCAGTCAGGTGCTCATAAATTTCCTCACCGTACAGCATCATGGACATGACCAGGAAGACCTCATCAGCCAGAGACAGCGAGAACAGCAACAGGTTGACACGGTCTCTGAGGCCTTGTTTAAAGAACACCGCCATGTTGATGACGTTGGCAGGCCCGCCAATCAGAAACAAGACCAGGAGCGAATACAGTCTGATCTTACGCGTGTATCTTTCGACCTCTTCACTCACTATGTTATCATCGTTATTCCAAGGTAGAAAATCCATTTCCGCAACTCTGATTTTGAGACACCCCTCCGGGAATGATTCGTTCTGAACATCGGTTGGAAAGTCACTGTGCATCGGTGGAGGTTCCTGGGAGGTCATGTTTGCTGTGGTCAGCTGACGGGCACTGTGCAGCATGGCATCGAGGCTTGACGCCTTACTTCCTGGCGATACACCTGTCGACTGTTTACTTCACGTAACAGCTGAAAAATACCTGGAGAAAGATGTGTGAAATCTACAGCTGCTACTGTGGAAAATATATACCACGGGCGAACTCACAAGCACAGAGAACAGTCAAAGGTGAGTGGGAGACACACATATGCACACAAACATACACACACAAACACACACACACACACACACGCACACACACAAAACATACACAAACACACACACACACACACAAACAAACACACACACACACGCACAAACACACACACACACACACACAAACACAGACTCAGACAGACAGACAGACAGACACTCGCAAACACACACACACACACACACACACACACATAAACACACACACACACACACACACACACACACACACACACACACAAACAAACAAACAAACAAATCCATACACACGCGCGCACACACACACACATACACACGCACATACAAACACACACGCACACATTCACAGACAGAGACAGACAGACAGACACACACACACACATACACAGACACGGACAGACAGACAGACAGACAGACAGACACACACACACACACACACACACACACACACACACACACAGATACATACAAACGCGCGCGCACACACACACATACACATGAACATACAAACACACACGCACACATTTACAGACAGAGACAGACAGACTCACACACACACACATACACAGACACTGACAGACAGACAGACAGACAGACAGACAGACACACACACACACACACACACACACACACACACACACACACACACCACAAAATCACATACTCCAGAGCATACAAAACAGACAGATGTAAGTAGTCGCGGGAAGTTAATTAATGATCGCAAAAGAATTCATCCTCCATATTTAAAAAAAATGCAATTGTGTATGGATGAGTGTGTGTGTGTGTGTGTGTGTGTGTGTGTGTGTGTGTGTGTGTGTGTGTGTGTGTGTGTGTGTGTGTGTTGTTCTTTTTGTTGTGCGTGTGTGTGTACGTGTACGCGTGCGTGCGTGTTAGTGTGTGTGTGTTTGTGTATTCGTGCCTGCGTGCGTGTATGTGTGTGTGTGTGTGTGTGTGTGTGCGTGTGCGCGTGCGTGTGTGCGTTCGTGTGTGTGTGTGTGTGTGTGTGTGTGTGTGTGTGTGTGTGTGTGTGTGTGTGTGTGTGATTTATCCCCCACCATTAAATTTTTCCTCCGATGAATGATGAAAATGTCAAACGTAGCACTAAAAAAAAGGTGTTTATTTAAACCGAGAAATAATCACTGTTACTCCACGGAGCTCCGAAGATTTAAAGGCAGTTACTACGAGCATTAGCCATTACTTTAAGATATATTCATTTCGAAGCGAGTTTAGATTCATGCACATACAGCGACGATTCGCTTATCTCCATGAGGATTGTTTTCGTTGTTGCTTTCTTTGTTTTTTGTAATACCCGATTCATAGAAGAATACAAATAGGTTTACGAAGAATATGCATATTACCAAAGTTTCAGTTAAACATTGGTCTATCATTTGCACAGACACACAGACACACAGACACAGACACACACACACACACACACACACACACACACATACACACACAAACACACACATACACACACACACATACAAAAAAAGAAAAAGAAAGAGAGACGCATAACCAAAAGAACAAAAACATTTTTTAATGAATTCAAACATTTTTTTTTTTAAAAGCAAGAAAAAAGATTTAGACATTCAAGACATAATAAAAACAATGGCAGAAAATCAGGCAACGCGTGTGTGTGTATGTTGGAAGCAGCTGCCTTGTTTTGTTACAGCGTGTCAATTTTCTGTGTTACAGCGTATCAATTTTCTGTGTTACAGCGTGTCAATTTTTTGTTACAGCGTGTCAATTTTCTGTGTTACAGTGTGTCAATTTTCTGTGTTACAGCGTGTCAATTTTCTGTTGCATGTGTCAGTTGGAGACAGCTGTCATGCTTTGTTACAGTGTGTCAATTTTCTGTGTTACAGTGTGTCAATTTTCTGTGTTACAGCGTGTCAATTTTTTTGTTACAGCGTGTCAATTTTCTGTGTTACAGTGTGTCAATTTTCTGTGTTACAGTGTGTCAATTATCTGTGTTACAGTGTGTCAATTTTCTGTGTTACAGCGTGTCAATTTTCTGTGTTACAGTGTGTCAATTTTCTGTGTTACAGCGTGTCAATTTTCTGTTGCATGTGTCAGTTGGAGACAGCTGTCATGCTTTGTTACAGTGTGTCAATTTTCTGTGTTACAGTGTGTCAATTTTCTGTGTTACAGCGTGTCAATTTTCTGTTGCAAGTGGCAGTTGGAGACAGCTGCCATGCTTTGTTAAAGAGTGTCGATTTTCTTTGTTACAGTGTGTCAATTTTCTGTTGCACGGGACAGTTTGAGACAGCTGTCATGGTTTGTTACAGTGTGTCAATTTTCTGTGTTACAGTGTGTCAATTTTCTGTTGGTCCGGATCACTGTTCTAAAAATAGACGGATAGCACATGCCTTCTTTGAGCCCCTTTGCTAACTGAAGCCAGCGGAAGTGTTCAATCAGCCATTTTGCTACACGTGTCAGTATGGGACCAAACGGTAACTTCATACATGTAGCCGAGCGCTCAGCTGGCTACAATGACTGCTTCACGGCAAGCTTTCACTTGCTCGCGGCGTTAGTTAAGCTGACATCCCTGTGTGTGCCTCCACAGCAAGTTTGTGCTACCTGTCACTGCACTGGTTTCCTGTAATAACTTAGGTAAATAAACCATTGGCAGATATCAATCAAGACACAACCTTTGGCATGTCGTAGGGGCAAGCATAGCACGATTCATCGAAAATACACGGTTATAGTTTAGAAACTTCCACCAGTCAGCAGACGACTTCTCAACGGACTGACAGCCGGATACAAGTTTCAGTATGGCGTCCAATTGGCTTCAGCTTTCCTGGCCAATGAGCTTTCAATCTATTTCTAAACCAGTGAGGCAGCTGCCATACTCTGTTAAGAGTTTCAGTTTTCTGTTGCAAGGGACAGCTGGAGGCAACTGTCCTGTTATGTTACAGTGTAAAAAAAAGAAAAGAAAAAAGGTCCGTCTAACAAAATAACCCACTCGATGTCGACTAAATTCGCACATGGCGGTAATCCGTCTAGTCGACTAAATTTGCCTATAGCAGTGACAGTGTTAAACCAGAACAGGCACTACTGAACACCACCGAAGTGACTCAGCAGCAGTGCAGGGTCTCCTCTAGTGTGTGGCCTCCGTTGCGACAAAATCAATGGTTCCCCGTGGACTGCCGACGCTGGGAGCGTGACAGACGTACCCGGGTGTGGCTGTGTATGGGGGAGGGGGGGGGGGTGGGGGTGGGGGACTCGGAATGAGCGGCGTGGGAGTAATGCCACTGAAACGGGTGCAGATGATGGGGCAGCAAAAAAAGCAAAATAAAATCAACAAAAACAACAACAAACCACCACCACAACCAACAACAACAACAACAACAATAAAACAAAAACAAGAACAACAACGTTTCTTGTCTTGTATTATTGTTGGCAGTGATGACTGCATTTGTTTGTTGTTCGTTTGAATGACTTCCGTTTCTAAAAATTGAAGTTTAACGGATTCTATTAGTAAGCGTGAAACGGTGTGTGACCGAATTCATAAAGTAAAACGGTGTTGTAATATCAACTCAACGCATACAGCCAAGAGTAGGAAGTGAAGTCTGTGAATTCACGTCGATTCGAAATTTGGCAAAAGATTATGTCACCCGACCCTACAGACGTGAATGCAGGAACTGAAACCATCTGTAATTAATTGGTCTTTCCACCGCCCAATCCTCCCGAAAGCTCTTGGGCCTTTCTTTTGCTGCCCAAGGGCTTGGTGCTGTTGGGGAAATGCGCACTGGCAAGCTCTCTCTCTGTGTACTATGTTGTTACTTGTTATTTGTATTTATTGCACTCTGGCGAAATTGTTGGATGAAATTGAAATTCTTTTGATTTTTTGGGTTACTGTTTTTTTGTGTTTTTTTTGTGGTGTGTGTGTGTGTGTGTGTGTGTGTATGTGCTTTTATTTTCCTCCTGACAAAAAAAAAGCAAACAAACTAACAAACAAACTTTGTGATACATCTATATCTATCATTCTATCCCTCACTCACTTTGCAAGGGACAAAATATCTCTGGTAAAAATCAGAGGAGGATGTAATAATCTTGTACAGAATCTTCATACGGTTTCTTTCTGGTCGTATTGTTTGAAAAAAAAAGGAAAAAAAAAGCAAAAAAAAAAAAAAAAAAAAAAAAAAAAAAGCAGCAGCAACAGCAGTAACATCAACATCAGCAACAACAACTACAACGACGACGACAACAACAACAACTGCAACAAACTAAAAAACATCGAAACGAAACTGGTTACTCTTGAGAAATACTTATGATGATCATGATGTGGACAACATTCCCGCCGAACTGATTCAAGCTGGAGGCGAAGCGGTGATTGATGCCCTCACCACCATCTGTAATAAGATCCTGCAGACGGGAGAGTGGCCAACCACCTGGACACAATCATTGGTCATCACAATCCCCAAGAAGGGCAATCTACAACAGTGCAAAAACTACCGCACTATCAGCCTAATCAGCCACCCCAGCAAGGTCATGCTAAAGGTCCTTCTCAACCGACTGAAGCTGCAAGCAGAAATGATCATCGCCGAAGAGCAGACCGGCTTCAGAGCAGGGAGAAGCACAACAGAACAAATCTTCAACCTGCGCTTGCTGTGCGAGAAATATCTCCAGCACCAAAGAGACCTCTACCACGTCTTCATTGACTTCAAGAAGGCGTTCGACAGGGTATGGCACGCTGCCTTATGGGCCACCATGCACAAATTCAACATCAGTGAAGACATCATCCAAGCCATACAGAACCTATACGAAAGAGCAACCAGTGCAGTCCTCTTCAATGGTAGCACGGGTAACTGGTTTAGAACCACGGTCGGAGTCAGACAGGGATGTCTACTCTCTCCCACTCTCTTCAACCTCTTTCTTGAAAGGATCATGACTGACGCCCTGGAAGATCATGTGGGAACTGTCAGCATTGGAGGCAGAGTCATCACCAACCTGCGCTTTGCCGATGACATTGATGGCCTGGCAGGAGAAGAGAAAGAACTCGAAGAACTCGTGCACAAACTTGACAAGACATCATCAGCCTACGGCATGGAGATCAGTGCCGAGAAGACCAAGGTTATGACCAACAACAGCCAAGGCGTAACGTCCAACTTGCACGTAAACGGTGAAAAACTGGAAGAAGTCTCCTCCTTCAAATACTTGGGTGCCATTGTGTCAGACGAGGGTTCGAAACCAGAGGTCCTGTCCAGAATCGCGCAGACTACTGCCGCACTGAGTCGATTGAAGACTATATGGAAGGACAAAAAGATCTCCCTCTCGTCCAAAATCAGACTAATGCGCTCCCTCATCTTCTCAATATTTCTATACGCTTGCGAATCCTGGACCCTCACTGCAGAACTCCAGAGAAGAATCCAGGCCCTGGAAATGAGATGCTTCCGCAAGATCCTGAACATTACATACAAAGACCACATCACAAATGAGGAAGTGAAAAGAAGAGTCCAAAACGCCATTGGCCCATTCAAAGACCTGCTAACCACAGTGAAGGAACGCAAGCTCCG
>NC_134889.1:21696826-21716826 GCF_041734735.1 Babylonia areolata | reverse complement strand
CACACAAACCAAAACAACAACAACAACAACAAAACAACAACAACAACAAAAACAAGAACTAAAAACAAAACAAAACAAAACAAAAAAAGCAACAAAAAACATGGGGGTACATGGAAAGAAAAGGAGGCAAAATGCAAAGAGTACATGGCGACAGTTTTGTGCCAAGGTTTCTTCTGTACATAACATAGTTGTAATAAAATGAAATGATGCTTAAGCTGAACACAAAAGCATCTGATTTTAGAATAACACAAATTGCACTGACATTTTGTTTCGGAATGTGTGTAGACGAGTAGAGTAGTAATATTTCGAACATTTTGCTTAATAATGTGTTGATAAATTTACGTAGCTGCAACAAATTTGATTTGTTCTTTGTCATAAACAAATGCAAAAAACTTCAAAGAGTTCGAGTTTCTCCTGTATTTTTTGCTTAAACGAATATTTCCTATCATGTCTGAAAAAGGGACATTAAAATATATAATGCAAATCATCCTCAAGATCATTTAAAGAATTGCACTGGGTGAACAATCTTTGAAAAAAAAATCTTTTAACATATTGAGGCCAACACCCGAGCATCGCACTAGTGTAAGCATTCGTCTCATTAAAACATTTTTCATGTTCCTACATGTGCATAAACCTCAGGAGGAAGGAGGAAGGTGGCAGAATGGTCAAGACACTCAGCTGCCACTATAGAGAACCCGTGAGGGTGTGGGTTCGAATCCTACTCTCGTCCTTTTCACCAAGATTGACTGGAAAATCAAACTGAGCGTCTGGTCATTCGGATGAGACGAAAAACCGAGGTCTTGGGTGCAGCTCACATTTGACACACTGAACCCATGGGAACAATAGTGTTGTGCTGTGGCGAATTTATGTTGATGAAATCCACCCTGACAGGTTCAAAAACATGTAAGTATCCACTCCAGGCCTGACTAAGCGCGTTGGGTTATGCTGCTGGTCAGGCATCCGCCTAGCAAATGTGGTGTGGCGCACATGGGTTTGTCCGAACGCAGTGACGCCTCCTTGAGAAGCTGACACTGAAGCACAAACTTCAAGGAAACGGAACTGACTTCAACAGTATTTCTGGGTTTGACCACACGTCATATGGATGGAAACAAAGGTATATTTTCTGCGGTTTTTATTTTATTTTCCGCTTCAGGACGACATGAAAGTCTGATGAGGCCGTACACTTCTCAGGGGTGAATGGGGCAGCAGTATTCAGCTCAGTAGTCAGTATTCAGCTTAGTGGTCAGCTCAATGGTCAGCAATATTCAGCTCAGTGGTCAGCAGTGTTCAGCTCACTGGTCAGCAGTATTCAACTCAGTGGTCAGCAGTATTCAGGTCAGTGGTCAGCAGTATTCAGGTCAGTGGTCAGTATTCATCTCAGTGGTCAGCAGTATTCAGCTCAGTGGTCAGTATTCAGCTCAGTGGTCAGCAGTATTCAGCTCAGTGGTCAGCAATATTCAGCTCAGTGGTCAGTATTCAACTCAATGGTCAGCAGTATTGAGCTCAGTGGTTACAGCAGTGTTCAGCTCAGTACTCAGCAGTGTTCAGCTCAGTGGTTACAGCAGTGTTCAGCTCAGTGGTCAGCAGTATTCAGCTCAGTTGTCAGCTGTATTCAGCTCAGTGGTCAGCAGTGTTCAGCTCAGTGGTTACAGCAGTGTTCAGCTCAGTGGTTACAGCACCAATCGGTAAGCTACAGCGTCGGAGAGCACCGCCAACGCTCTTGTCCGACCCGTCTGCAGTGGTGGAGCCATCCTTGTGGTCATGCTGTTCAGCACCAGGCTTATTATTCATCCACCGAAAGGCTCGTGTTCACTGGTGATTTTGAGAGGCTTAGAAAGATGGGCTTAGAAAAAAAGAAGGGCGTGGAACATAATTATTCCCCCCGGCGATTTGAAAAGTGTTTTCTCATGTGTATTTATAACAACCAGTTCAAGAAAGCAGTTCATTTTCGACAATCATCATTATGATAGAAACGATAATAATCCAAATGATAATAATAATATAATTTATTTTCAGTCTAATATTATCATCTGAGATGAACAGACTATAAATAAATAAACGAACGAAGTTCATTTTCGAAATGTATCGATGTCTGTCTGTCTTCTTTTTCTTCGTTCGTGGGCTGCAACTCCCACGTTCACTCGTATGTACACGAGTGGGCTTTTGTGTGTATGAGCGTTTTTACCCCCGCGCCATGTAGGCAGCCATACTCCGTTTTCGGGGGTATCTGTCCCTCAACTCACGGGAAGTTTGACGGCGTGGGTCCTGTCCTTGGAGCCATTCCCGGGGAACGACCACCGTTCAGCAAGAGCTGGCGAATCATCACTCACGGCAAGGCCAAGGGTGTGCTCCCCTCCACCCCACGGCTATAATACACATACTTTCTGATCTGCACACCTCTGTGTGACTGCTGGAGTCAACGTCCACGCCTTGTCGTGAAGAACTGTTCATTCCGTCTCGAGGGGAAAAATTGTAGGTATTGCTCACCCCTCCCCCTTCGACACTCGCCCTAGGTGGCGGAGGGCCTTGCCTAATGAGCACGGATCCCTCACGACCTCCCCCCCCTCCCGCCCCTAAACACACACATCCCTCCCCCCTAAGTCCCCCAACAATCCCCCACCACCTTCCAATTCGGACAGGACGTCCAGCAGCATAGGGAGAAGGAAGGTGTCCGGCCCACAATGTCACGTGTGTGACACGCACAACGCACCTAACTCCACCTCACCCTCACCTGGAGGGACCCCACGCCGCTAAGGGAGGGAACTCTGCTTCCGCAAAATAATGGGATTGTTCGGAGCGATTAGCTTTTTTAAAAATTTTTTTTTTTTTTTTTTAACCAACTCCGATGCAGTTCCGAGCAGGTAATAAAGCAGGAACAAGCCGGAGCTTATGGTTTGTTTAGTAAGCAACAGACGTACACGTTGAATGCACAACACATACATACATACACACACACACACACACACACACACACACACACACACACATACATACATACATATATATATATATATATATATATATATATATGTGTGTGTGTGTGTGTGTGTGTGTACACAACATATATATATATATATATATATATATATATATATATATATATATATATATATATATATACGATGAGTAAGGCAGGCCATCTGCTGACGTGGGTCTTCATGTGGGAATGAAGACCAAATCTTGAGACACAAGGTCGTCCACAGTCGCTGCACGGAATGGAGTCTTGCAAGGATGGACCCGGTTTTCACCGATTCCTCTTTTCCTGGATAGCGGCTGCTCTGTCACTTCTACTGTGTTCTTTACAAGGGCGATATCTTCCCAGGAAGTAGTGACGATAATGCAGCTTCTAAGGTTGGCCTTCAAGGTGTATTTGTATCTCTTGAGAGGCCTTCCTTGGTCACGTTGCCCTTTCTTGAGTTGTCCATAGAGCAGCGGCTTTGGAGTTCTGCTGTCCTCCATACCGACAACGTATCCTGTCCATCGGAGGTGGATAGGCCACATTTCTTCAGGACCTGAAAGTTGGACACGCTGTAGATCTTTCTCAAGCATCTTTGATGGAGCTGTTCGAGTTGTTGTATGTGTTGGGGTGTATGTGGTCCAAGTCTCACAACAGTAGAGGAGAGCACTTAGAACCACAGCTGTGTACACCGCGACCTTTGTGCGCAGTTTGATTCCATGGTCTTGCCACAGTCTCTTTGAGAGTCTGCCCAAGGCAGAGCTGGCCTTTGAGATGCGCTACATCACTTCTGCACCCAGTGTGTGTGTGTGTGTGTGTGTGTGTGTGTGTGTGTGTGTGTGTGTGTGTGTGTGTGTGTGTGTGTGTGTGTGTGTGTGTGTATGTGTGATGATTGTCAATAGTTCACCCCACAATCTTTAATCGTCAGGCCAACCATGATTGTCAATGGTTCACCCCACAATCTGTAATCGTATTGCCAACCATGATAATAGTTCACCCCACAAACTGTAATCGTCACGCCAGCCCTGATTGTCAATGGTTCACCCCACAATCTGTAATCGTCACGCCAGCTCTGATTGTCAATGGTTCACCCCACAATCTGTAATCGTCACGCCAGCTCTGATTGTCAATGGTTCACCCCACAAACTGTAATCGTCACGCCAGCTCTGATTGTCAGTGGTTCACCCCACAAACTGTAACCGTCACGCCAGCTCTGATTGTCAATGGTTTACCCCTCAAACTGTAACCGTCACGCCAGCTCTGATTGTCAATGGTTTACCCCTCAAACTGTAATCGTCACGCCAGCTCTGATTGTAAATGGTTCAACCCACAATCTGTAATCATGTTAGCCATGATTGTAAGTGGTTCAACCAACAATTTGTAATCATGCCAGCCGTGATTGTCAATGGTTCAACCCACAATCTGTAATCGTCACGCCAGCTCTGATTGTCAATGGTTCACCCCACAATCTGTAATCGTCACGCCAGCTCTGATTGCCAATGGTTCACCTCACAATCTGCAATCATGCAAGCCGTGATTGTAAATGGTTAAACCAACAATCTGTAATCATGTTAGGCATGATTGTAAATGGTTCAACCAACAATCTGTAATCATGTTAGGCATGATTGTAAATGGTTCAACCAACAATTTGTAATCATGTTAGCCATGATTGTAAATGGTTCAACCAACAATCTGTAATCATGCCAGCCGTGATTGTCAATGGTTCAACCCACAATCTGCAATCATATTAGCCATGATTGTAAATGGTTCAACCAACAATCTGTAATCATGCTAGCCGTGATTGTAAGTGGTTCAACCAACAATCTGTAATCATGCTAGCCGTGATTGTCAATGGTTCAACCAACAATCTGTAATCATGCCAGCCGTGATTGTAAATGGTTCAACCAACAATCTGTAATCATGTTAGCCATGATTGTAAATGGTTCAACCAACAATCTGTAATCATGCCAGCCGTGATTGTCAATGGTTCAACCAACAATTTGTAATCATGCCAGCCGTGATTGTAAATGGTTCAACCCACAATCTGTAATCATGCCAGCCGTGATTGTCAATGGTTCAACCAACAATCTGTAATCATGCCAGCCGTGATTGTAAATGGTTCAACCCACAATCTGTAATCATGTTGAACAATAACTTTCTGGAAATTTTTATTAAAATCTTTGATTCTCAGATACATCCAATCGTACAGTATGGTTCAGAATTGTGGGGATTAGATAAGACTGCTATTGTACATTGTGAATCTTTTCACTTATTTGGACTGAAAAAAAGATTTTAGGAGTCGACATAAAAACACCTAATGATCTAGTGTATGGGGAAACAAATAGATACCCAATATATATTAATTCTGCAGTAAACTGTGTTCGTTATTGGTTGAAACTGTTAAAAATGAACAATGACAGATCACCACGTAAATCTTATAACATGTTGTATGATTTAGATCTTAGAGGGAAAAGAAATTGGGTGGCAAATATACGAATATGTCTTTATGAATTTGGATTTGCGTATGTATGGGTATTTCAAGAGGTTGGTGAAGAGACTATGTTTTTGAAAAACGTTTCGTCAACGTTTGATAGACTGTAGGTGGCAAAATTGGGAGGAGCATGTACGTTCGAGTGATAAATTTGATTTGTACAGATCGTATACTTCTACCCACTTTGTGAAGAACTATCTTATATCTAACATGGACCGTCATTTACGATTTATTTTGACTAGATTTAGATTTGGTATTTCCGGAATTAAAACACATCAGTGTCGTTATAAAAATGTATGTAATTCATTAACGCTGTGTCCTTTGTGCAGGGAAACAACTGAAGACGAAGTTCATTTTGTGTTGAAGTGTCCTGCCCTGAATGATCTCCGTTCGAAACATATTCCAAAGAAGTAATATGAATATCCATGTTTGCTTAGATTGTGTTTATTGATGGCATCTACTGATGATAATATTATTCAAAACCTTGCATGGTATTTATATAGAGCTTTTAAGCTCAGAGACACAGTATTGTCTTAGTTTATTTCTTTATTAAGCTGTGAAACCAATTGCATAAACACTGACAGTTATGATGACATTTACACATTTTGTTATTGCCCCGTGTTCATGTGGGGCTGTGGCCTTGAATGAATAAATCATATCAGTCTGAGTCTGTCTGAGTCTGAGTCTGAGTCTCTCTCTCTCTCTCTCTCTCTCTCTCTTGTTCGCTCGTTCGCTCGCCCAGAAAGATTTCTTTTGAGTTCTTCATGAAGCATCTTTTCAAAAGAGACACTTTAACTATAGTACCAGTTTTAATAAAAGCTACTGATGTTGGTGAAATACATGTATTGCACTGTGAGGTATTGTTCTGCACTGCACTGCGTTGCGTTGCGTTGCGTTGCGTTGCGTTGTGTTGTGTTGTGTTGTGTTGTGTTGTATTGAACTGTATTCAACCGTTCTGTGCATTATACTGTCCTGTGCTGTCTTGTGTTGCGCTTTGCTGTCCTGACTCTTCAGAAGCCATGCACTGACGGTGTTTAACCAAAGCTAGGAACAGCAGTGGCAGCACGGGTCTGTACTTCGTTCACTTTTCGTTCTTCTTTCCGCTTCTTTCAGTTTTCCTCTGAAACAACGCCCAGAACGTTTCTCTATACCGGGAACCCATTGAGTAATAAATGAAGATGTTGAAGCTGGAGTTGATGAACAGGAATGTATCGGCAATGCACAGGGAGGTCACGTACAGATTCTGATTTCGTCGCCCTGGCTTCATCTCTGGGAGAAACAGACACACTAAGCGGAAAAGACAAGAAGGACAAATACAGACGATGAGCAGTATAGAAGTACCGATGAGTATTTTTGTGAGCGCCACTTCCCTTGGAGACAACGCTGACGTTGTTTGAGCACGCCACGTGACAGCCTGTCGGAGTTTCGCTGTGGTTATTGCTGTGGCTGTTACTACTACTGTTGTTACACAAACAGTCACCCCTGCTCCGAAACAAATGTTGTCTACATAATCAACAAGATCTTTGTGACGAACGTAAAAATCACTGTGAATCGTTATGACTGACACTGCATGAGTGTCAGGGTCATAAGCACATGTGAAATAGTGTCTTTGGACTGCTATGAATTTGAGACAGAAGACAATAATGTAAACAGAAATAATAATAAAAGCCATCGTCCTGGTTCGCAGAAGAGTCTGGTACTTGAGAGGTCTGAGGACACAGTAGCATCTCTCACAGGCTATGATGGCGGACAGGACAAAGGAAACAAAAGAAGAACCAAGGACTGTGTTGACATGGTTGTTGACCCCAAACATCAACATTGGCCCAGCCTTCGTTTCTTCGCCATACTGGAAATAGAACTCATCACTGCTCATTACAACGTACACAAACAAATACAGTTCATCAGCCAGAGACAGCGAAAACAGTAGCAGGTTGACACGATCTCTGAGGCCTTGTTTGAAGAACACCACCATGTTGATGACGTTGCCAGGCCCGCCAATGAGAAACAAGATTTGCAGCATGATAAATCTTATCCTTCTCACAAGACTTTCCACATCTAAAGTCACAATATTGTCAGGATTATCCCAAGGTAAAAACTCCATTTCACTAAATCTGATTTCGACACACCCCTGTGGAAGTGTCTCATTATACACTGAGGACGCATTCTGGTAGGTAACATCTGTATATGTAGATCGTAGAGAAGTGTTCAGCATGGTATGAACGAGCAGTGATGTCAAATTTGTACGGAAGTTATCCTTCTTATTTTATGAATTTCGGAAGTCTGAAGAAAAGTTCAAGGAATCATTCAACACCGCTCTGATCAGTATACGCTGAAAGACACACACACACACAAAAACCGTAAACTGCAAAACACATTCTGAAATGACACTGGAAGCAACAGCATAAACACAAAATGACAGAGACCTACCCCCCATCATACGCATCAAACTTCATACGCATCAAACTTCATCTCAATCCACACTTGGCAAGCAGTATGCATAATAAAAGGTGAACTGGTAAAGTAGCAGGCTATCATGAAACAGACACAAGCCAGTAGTAATCTTAATATATCCATGACAAATTACATTACCATGAGTTATGGACATGGTACCACATGAGTGAAACGTTAATATATTTGAAGGAAACAAATATTTTCTTTTGATTCTACACGATCAAGGCATAGAGTAGGAAATGATTAAAAAAAAAAATGACAAAATGCCCTGAATGAGCATCAGAAGTATTAATGAAAAAAAAACCAACAACATTTTGTAGTGGTGGTGCTGGTGGTGGTTACAACATTTAACCCATTCTCCTTTCCAAGTTTTCTTCATTTCTGATTCTGATAGGGAGGAATCTAGTTTATTGTCCCGTCATATATGCTGGTGATTGTAGACAAAGTTTCAAGGTACTGATTTGAACGTTTGAAGTTACCGTTTAAAATGAATAGATAAGAAAGGCAGGGCTGGAGAAAACATGCAAGAGAGACCGTGGAACCAAAGATTCGAAATAAAAGAAGAAAACTAAGAAGTGGACTTAGCACAATGGAAGTAGTTAATTCAACAGGAGAACCAACTGAAAATGAATGTAAAATGTTAGACACATTAACGTTCCCACTGACGTTTGATGACATGCTTTGGTGGGACCTCGGTTTATCGTCTCATCTTTCAGACTTTCAGATCTTTGCTTCTCATCCTTTATCACCAACACAGTGTGACCTTTTTATGGGGAGGGGGAAGGGGAGTGGGGCGGAGAACATGGGGGTGGGTGGAACAGACATGAACATTCAGACGTTTGCTCATCAAAGAATGGAGCCCAAAAAGCGGGCGGTGTCATTAATGAAGGAGCTCCCAAGTATCCCTGTGTGAACCAAAGCCAGACAGGTCAACTCAGACTTCGTTTCCAGCCTCACATAACAGTAACAGACCTGGACTCCGAGTTTCACTTTCAGTTTCTCAAGGAGGCGTCACTGCGTTCGGATGAATTCATATACGCTAAACCACTTTTGCTTGGCACATGCCTGACCGGCAGCACAACCCAAAGCACTTTGTCAGGCCTTAAGTGCGATATTATATATTTATGTATCTATCAGAGTTGATTTCTTCGACAGAATTTTGACAGAGGACAACAGTCTGGTTGCCATAGGTTCTTTTTTCAATGCACCAAGTGCGTGCTGCACACGGGACCTCGGCTTATTGTCTCGTCCGAATGACTAGACGCTCAGTTTGATTTTCCAGTCAAACTTTGGAGAAGGGGTGAGAGCGAGAATCGAACCCACACCCTCACAGACTTTGTATCGGCAGACGAGCGTCTCAACAATTCTGCCACCTTTCTTACAGGACACTGAACAAAATCCCAGAGCACAGACTCGGAACCTGTGGGATGAAATACCTCGTCGTGCAGCTGGCAAAAGCAGGAGAAACTTCGTCAGAAACGACATCACATGGAAGGTTGGTGTTTCGCCAGTCAACCAGTATGTGGCGCACTGAAGCACAGTGTGCTCTGGTCTCCTGACAAAAAAAAAAAAAAATGTCCGTCAGACAGCCAACCATACCAGCCTACAACACCAAGTACACCTACTCAGACTTTAGAGCCACGATATGGAATGAGATTATAATTCATAGCCGAATGATAAAATAAAAAAATGTCAAATAAATACATTTCAAACATGACTTGTTCCAATAAGATATACTGGAGAATAATTTCGGAATATGGTGTGACACAATGAGCTATTTGGAAATCAACATTCTTGTCAGGTTTAATCATTTCGATCATGTTAAAAAGTTTAAAGCCTACAGCTTTTTTTACGGGATCTGGACAGTGAATTCCTGTCCACTGTGTCAAGAGCTCAGCATGTGAAGGCGGGGCCTAGTCCTCTCCTTCCTCCGTTTTAACCTTCCCCAGCAGGTCATGCACCCACTGACACCCTGGGTGGATTGAGTGAAAGAGGAGTAAAGGACCTGTCCCAAGGAAACAACACCTTGTGGAAACGGAGCCTCGAACCCTGACCACTGGTGAACACTGGATCAGAAGATCGATGCCTGACCGCTTAGGACACGGCGCACAGTTTGAACTGGTTCTGAAAAAAGCAGTAGGGAATGAACTGGACATAATGTGAATAAATTACTGATTGTCTTTGAGTTTGCAAAAATGCCTTTAATTAATCAACTAATGTATGTGTATGCATGTATGTATGTATGTATTGCTTTTACTTCTATCTATCTATCTATCTATCTATCTATCTGTCTATCTATCTATCTATCTATCCATACTTACAAACATGCAAACACACACACACACACACACACACACACACACACACACACACACACACACACACACACACACACATATATATATATATATATATAAAGTGCAACAGATGACCAGTCACGAGAGAGGTTTTGCTGGATTCACACAACCAGCCCAGCAGCACTTTGGTGGTCACAGAAACTACATCCATCCCATATACCTTTTGGACCAGCAGATGTCTAAGGCAAATCCGACAAAAAACAAAGAACGTCATGATCAATCGGCGTCACTGCTGATTTCACAGCAGGCGTTCAGAAACTTCACGGACCTTTAAACAAGCAAGTGGAAAATGTTTGGGAAGACCAACAGTCTCTGATGCCATCACCATTGGAGATGAGACATGATTCCTTGACACAGGGACTTGTAGAAAGGACCAGACCTGCAGCATGGAATTCGCCTCGAAACAAGGTGACAGTTCTTTGTACAGAAAACACAGAAGGCGGTCATCACCTTCCTGTGCAGTACCTGCTTGTTGGCTCAGAGGCTTTACAGAAAGGACAGTGTAGCTGGGGTGAAATTGGCTGTCACAAAACCTGCCTACTCTTGGCAGAAATCCGAAGTCTGAGAAAAGGAATCAGACTCCATTCCTCATGACCTGAATTCCTGTAAAGTTTCAGTTTCAATTTCTGTATCAGATTCTCAAGGACCTGTCAATGCGTTCGAACAAATCCATTGATTGAAATGGATACTTATATAGCGCCTATCCTCGGTCGGAGACCAAGCTCTAAGCGCTTTACAAACACGGGGTCATATACACAACAGGCTGCTTACCTGGGTAGAGCCGACAGACGGCTGCCACTAGTCGCTCATCATTCGTTTCCTGTGTCATTTAATCAGATCATCTGTTAGGCAAATCTTAACCAGCAGCACGACCCAACACTACTAATGCATTGGGTGCGTGCATGTATACCCGTGCGCCTGTCAGAATGGATTTCTTCTTCATTCTGCCCGAGGAAAACCCATACGTTGCCATGGGTTCTTTTTCAGTGCGCCAAGTGCGTGCTGCACACGGGACTTCGGTTTCATGTCTCCTCCGAATGACTAGACGCTCAATGTTTGGTTTTCCAGTCAAGCGTAGGAGAAAGGGCGACACCGGAAACCGAACCCAGACTCTCACAGGCTATGCATCGGCAGATAAACGTCTTTATTATTCTGCCGCCTTCATCCCTATCAGTTCTCTGAGTAGCCCTCATCCCATGTTTGTTGAAGAATTCATTCAGTAACTGTCGAATGACAGTGTATGATGTTTGTTGATCTCATTCAGTGACTTACGGATGACAGTGTATGATGTTTGTTCAAGACCTCAATCAGTAACGTACGGATGACAGTGAATGATGCTAGTGACGCGGACGTCATCGTTACACTATACGTCAAGCTGGGGACATCTTTAATGAACAAGGCAAAGCCCATATATTAGTTAAATGTGCCAGACTGAAAAAAGATATCGTCGTATGTACAACGAACACAAATATTGTGCAACTCTACAAATCTAGACTCGATATCCGAAGTTTGATATCCAGATACTTGATGACGTATTTCAAAGTTCAAGTCCTGTCACCAAAGACAGTTCATGTATCGGTGGAATATGAAGACTTTGTCCTCTGTCTGTGTTACCTTTATTAGAAAAAAATCAAGACGGGACATAATTTGCGATCTCTATCTTTCCGACATACTGCAGTCTTAAACAATATAAATGGCTTTAGTTGAACACAGAAACTGATTCCATCTTCTTAAGTTTCACCAAAAAATGAACATGTTTTCTACAAAATGTGAGCATCAAACATGTGATCACTGCGTGTGAAGCAAAGGTCTAACGTTTTTATGTCTCACTGTCTGGATCTTTCCAGAAACATCACTGCCACGCCACGTTTTACACCACCATCCTTCCCCAACCCCCTGTGCAGCCTCACATTACCTCGTCTGCCACAGTCTCGGCACGGGCAATGTACAGGATGTCAGGTTGCCAGAAGGCCACACACCAGCCGAGTCACTTCCGTGGTGTTCAATAGTTCATGTGCCGATTCAAAACACGCAGGGAATCGCCTACCTAGCTGACAATAATCGCCTTAAAAGCATCCCCTATTTAATGGTGCTGATTCAAAACACGCAGGGAATTGCCTACCTAGCTGACAATAATCGCCTTAAAAGCATCCCCTATTTAATGGTGCTGATTCAAAACACGCAGGGAATCGCCTACCTAGCTGACAATAATCGCCTTAAAAGCATCCCCTATTTAATGGTGCCGATTCAAAACAAGCAGGGAATCGCCTCTACCAATAATCGCCTAAAAAGCACCCCCTATTTGATGGAGACACAGGCTATTCCCATCTGACAACAGTTAGCCATGAATTTGCCAACACTGAAGACCTTGGCAGGAACGCATCCCAAACACTGATATTGAAGAATATCGAAACTTCAGTTTCAATTCAGTTTCAGTTTCTCAAGGAGGCGTCATTTGGTTCGGACAAATCCATATACGCTACACCACATCTACCAGGCAGGTGCCTGACTAGCAGCATAACCCAACGCGCTTAGTCAGGACTTGAGTTCATGCATATATGTTACAGTACCTATCTGAGTGGATTTATTCTACATGATTTTGCCAGAGGACAGCTTTCTCGTTGCCATGGGCTTTTTTTCAGTGCGCCAAGTGCGTGCTGCACTCGTGACCTTGATTTATCGTCCCATCCGTATGACTGGACGCTCAGTTTGATTTTCCAAACTTTGGAGAAAGGGCGAGCACGGGATTCGAACCCAGACCATCACGGACTCACTGTATTGGCAGATGAACGACTTAACCATTCTGCCACCTTTCGACTTTTCGAAACATGATAGCCGAGTATAAAAGGCCACCGAACCTGGGACATATTGATGATGAGTGATGATGAGAATGAAAGCGATGCTGCTATGGCGGTCCTGCTTCAGCTTGGCCACTTCCTCTTCAGCATTCCCCGGCCTTTCTCAGAGGGTCTGTCCGCAGCCGCTGGAGCACTGCCGCCGTTCCCCACAACTTGCCCCGGAGCGCTGCGGGACTGGGCCGGATCTGGCGCCTCATGTCTTCGTGTAGAGGGCAGTTTTGCAGGACGTGGACTGGAGTTTGAAACTTGTCCACTAATTAACCAAGCTGGACGCTCTGATGTTCGTCCTTCGGATTCTAAGATGACCATGGATTCAAATATCAGATGGAAGATCGGTGGCTGTGGGTCCGGTGCTGACTGATGAGGCCAGTCCGGGCCCTCATCGGCTGAACAATACGCTTCCTTTTATTATATCAAGGTTTCAACCCCGGCCCGAAAGATATGTAAACATGTCGTCTTGGTCAAGAAATTGGAACAACTCTCCCAAAGAAGCATCAGTGAAGTGGGTGATCTTCGCCTGTGTGGACCTTGTCTTCCTATTTCAGCCACCATCACACTTGTCTGAGCGCCCACTGCTGTCGACAATGGCCACCTTCGCGAAGCATGAATGGAGTAGGTGACTGTTGGTTTGCAGTCGCGGTTCAAACATATTGTATATGGAGCGTAATCCATTTGGTTCTTGTATTTACACGAGGAATTTTCAGCAGGTAACAGGCTCAGGAGGAGCAGAGAGTTCTTGATCATTTGTAAGGTGAGAAAGACAGGTAGGTCGACACCTTTTTTTTTCCTTTTAGATATCTATTCGTCTTAGGAAAGAGATTATTGATTTGTTATCGACGTGTTATTGGCGGATGTCTCTTCGGCTGTGGGTGAACGGGTGTCACATTGTTGACTGACCAATCACAGGAAGGATCACACTTCACTGAACTTTGGTCAACCACGTGGCAATGGACACGTCAACAAAAAGTGAACACGATGTTTATGTTGCGACATCAACATTTCATTTGGAATACTTGGGTAGGCTGAGGAACGAAGGACCGTCAGAACATTACCGTTTGTTTTAGTGGAATGAATGTGTGATTGAGAGCTTTATGTATAATCCTAGAGTACTTTGAAGTATGCAATTATGAACTGTGCAAGCCAGATTCACAAGTCATGTTTAGACCTAAACCGACAGTATCAGAGTCATCAATGGCCAAATCTGACGAATTTGTCAAGAAGGTGATACTCATCACCTGTGATACCACATAGGTTTTGATATATTTGGCCGTTTATGTTTAATTAAACCTTCATATATGTAAATCTGGGTTTTTCTTTTTGATAACATTACATTTCGTACGTACACACACACACACACACACACACACACACACACACACACACCGGACACGGCGCAGGGTTGTGAGAAGCAGCGACATGGGTAAGACTGGTGGTCCGACTGGAATGCAGTGACCAACATCGACGACCCGATGACGTGAACTCTACTGCGGCCAGCTGAACGGTGACTTGCGCTGACTGTCGCTGACCAGGACAAAGGTCCATCGGTTTCCAGGAAGCACAACGGACAATGCAAATGGATTGCGATTTTTTTCCCCCTTGATACATCCATCTCTTCTTCGTATTTTTTTTTCTTCTTCTTAATTTATTTAGATTTTGCAGTCTAACTTTCTGAATGAACACATTGTATTTCTACCCTTCTGAGTGAATACACTTCATAGTTTTTTTCTTCTGATTGGATACACTTTCATTTTTCACTTTCAATACGTGTTGTTGTTGTTGATGTTTTGTTGTTGTTGTTGTTGTTGGTGGTGGTGGTGGTGTTGGTGTTGTTGTTGGTGGTGGTGGTGCTGTTCTGTGTGCGTGTGTGTGCGTGCGTGCGCGCGTTTGTGTGTGTGTGTGTGTGTGTGTGTGTGTGTGGTGTGTGTGTGTGTGTGTGTGTGTGTGTGTGTGTGTGTGTGTGTGTGTGTGTGTGTGTGTTTTGAGTAAATAAATGCTTAATGTTTGCACGTTAATGCACAATAACTGATCATTCACTTTATCAAAAGGAACGGTTTGTCATCATCGTGTGCCCATATTATGATGAATCCTACGCAGCTGACAGGGCTGTAGACAGGGATGTAGAAGAGTGAAAACAGCAACTGTCTAATGAATTATCCCCCCACCCCCTCCCTTGACGGCTGCGCTAGCCGAATAACCATACAGCACGCGATTCTCTACCGAGGTTCCCGAGTTCGATCCCTGGTTCAAGCGCACCTGGGAGATTAAGGAGGGTGGACATCCCCCCCACCACTCCCCGATTTCCCATGTCAACGCAATGTGTGTAGACCTGCTAGTTATCCTGTCTTCAGTTTCCCCACAGTTTTTTTTTTTTTAATTTTAAAAAAAAATTTATTATTTTTTTTTTTTTTAAGAGATATGCATGTGTGTGAATGACTGGGTATGAAAGCGCTTTGATTTGTCTCTGCACAAGATTCAGCGCTATCCTTATTATCATTAATGATGATAATTATATAATAATAATAATAATAATAAATAATAAATAATAATAATAATAATGAAGATAATAATAATAATGATAATAATAATAATATAACGGTAATTTTATTATTATTATTATTTATTATTATTATTATTATTATGATCATCATCATCGCCATCATTATTATTACTATTATCATCATCATCATCACCATCATCATCATCATTATGACTACTACCATTACTACCACTACTGTTAATAATAATAATAATAATATCATTATCATCATCATTATTATCAACATCATTATTATTATCATTGTAGCCAAATCTCGTAAATAACGAATCCACGAAGTGAATGAGCACCGACAATGTGGTCCTAGTCATCCAAACTGAACCAACAACCACACTTAACTCTGGGTAAGTCCCGGCCGTGAGCCCACAAACAAACAGAAACATCTTGTGGCGGATTTAAACCACGTCTTCCTAGTCATCAGTGTGCGACGCTAACCACTTCGCCACAGGGACTGGTCGATTTTTCAATTTTGGTATAATATGATAGTTTCGTTATTATACTGTAAGCATACTGTACTACACGCCTGTGTCTGTACAGACTGATCCTTGTGAAAATTAGATGACAACAGCTGTAAAGTATCAGATGATGTAAAAACCCAGTGGATCACGTTGAAGAATTTTCTTTTAACTCTCTCCATACGAACGGCGAAAGAGACGACGTTAACAGCGTTTCACCCCAATTACCATCATCAAAATATTGCAAGAGGAAGCCTCTTATACTGAAGAGGTGAATGTTGACAAAGAATACCACAATTCTGACGACGGAAGCTAAAGGTTGGGTCATTGAGATACCCACTGGACATCCGAGGGGTCTGTGTAGAGGAGAAGAGAGGACTGGCCGTACTGGGTGAATTAACTGAGCCACAAAGGAATTGACACAATTCGTTCGCTTTTACTCGGTAGCATAGCAAACACACATCGTTAGTGCTCGTATAGTAAGTTAGTTATTCTCTTATGCTTTCTTTTTTTTTTGCCCTGTGTTAACGATCATTACCAGCAGCTACCTGCAAGTCGTCAAACAACTGTGCAATCTTTTCACTTCAGACAGATGCAGTGGTCTTCACGTCTCAATTGATCGCGAAAGCTGCGTTTTCAGGGAGCGAAAGAATGGGAAGTGAAACATCTCTCATTTATGATATGACAGAGAGAGAGAGAGAGAGAGAGAGAGAGAGAGAGAGAGAGAGAGAGAGAGAGAGAGAGAATGTGTGTGTGTGTGCGTGTGCGTGTGTGTGTGTTGTGTGTGTGTGTGTGTGTGCGTGTGTGTGTGCGTGTGTGTGTGTGTGTGTGTTGTGTGTGTGTGTGTGTGTGTGCGTGTGTGTGTTGTGTGTGTGTGTGTGTGTGTGTGTGTGTGTGCGTATGTGTTCCAACAGGTGTGAGTGGGTGTGCGAGAGGGGGCGCACGCGTGTGTGCATGTGAGTGAGAGGGTTGTGAAAGCGTGTGCACTCTTGCATGTGCGTGTGAGTGTTTGCACGTGTGCGCACCTGCGTGTGTGTGTGTGTGTGTGTGTGTGTGTGTGTGTGTGTGTGTGATTGTGTTTGCGCTCGTGCGTGCGTGCGTGCGTGTGTGTGTATATGTGTGTATGTGTATATATATCTATATCTTTCTCTCTCTCTCTCTCTCTCTCTCTCTATATATATATATATATATATGTGTGTGTGTGTGTGTGTGTGTGTGTGTGTGTGTGTGTGTGTGTGTGTGTGTGTGTGTTTAAGATACTTGTTTGAATGCATGCGAATGCATTCGTGCGCGTGTGTTTGTTGACGCGCGCGCGCGTGTGTGTTCGTTCGTTCGTTCTTTGGGTTAATGTCTTTTCATTAATTAGACGAGGGTAGGGAAAAAATCGACGGAGGGAAAATAAATTACTGTGTACGCATGCGATTACGTGTATGTGTGTGGGCGCGTGCGTGTGTGCACACGTGTGCGCGCGTGTGTGTTTGTGTGTGTTACATGTAGAAATTGACTGATTAAAGTCTTGTTTAAAAAAGCATAACAATATAGCATCTTTATAATAAAAAAGATAATAACTATAACAGTAAACCATCTGGACTAAAACGAGGATTTGAAAAAATCATACATTTGCAATGGGTAGCTGAAGATGCGATCAGTTCAGGGATGCGACACTTTAACGTATGGCAAGTTAGTATATGATCGGCTGTTATGTGAGCACCACAGATGCAAGAAACATTACCGACATACTTGGTCTTAAAACAGTTCATTTTCCATCTGCATGTAGGTAGGTGTGTGTGTGTGTGTGTGTGTGTGTGTGTGTGTGTGTGTGTGTGTGTTCGTTCTTTAGCATCTTTTCACTGTCAGTGATTTTAGACGATTAAAAAAAATGAAGAAAAAAGGTGTGGGGGGCGGGGAAAAAGAGGAAAACCAGAAAAGATAGAAAACTACCAAGAAATGCATAACTAACATGCAATTATATCTAACAGTAACAATTCAATAATGATAATTACTGAAAACCATTAACACAATTCTGAAGTACAATAAAGGAATGTAGAAATAGTGCTACGAACTAATGCCTGTGGAATTTCGACCATTAGAATCTCGTCACAAGTAACTTTCCAAAAATCATCTGAAAAATAGTAATTCTCTTTGAAATACTTGGGCAAGAAGGTATGTAACTGCTGACAGTGAAACAAACAATGATGGAAGCTGAACTGCTTACCACAGATGCATGTAACATTTTTTTTTTTTTTTTTTTTTTTTTTTTTACTATACTTTGTCTTTAGGGCACCAAGTTTTATACGAAAGAAATCATTTATAGCAAGCTGATGGATTCGGTATCTTCTCTTTAATATATTCTCGGGGAATAATGTCCCTTTCTGTTTTGATAACTTTTCCTTCCATCGATTATGAAATCGACCCCATGCTGATTTTTCTAACAGAGTGTAAGCCTCTTTTACGGAAAGACAGACATGTATTTTTGTCGATTTTTTTCTGACTCTTGTGCTCCTCTTTTAGCTGCTTTATTCAGCAGTTTCATTGCCATAAATGCCTACATGAGAAGGCACCCCTAAAAAACCGAACTCAGTTCCTTTAATTTTCAAACAATGTTGTCACAACCTGCCTCCGGAGACAGGCGATGATAAGTCAAAACAAAACGGGCGCTCACGCCGCACTCGTGTCAAGAGAGAACTCGGTACACAAGTAGAACAAGAGAGGCAAGGCCTTCAAGACTCACTTGTGATAAATTAAGTCCCCTAGCATTAATTACAGAGTAATTTCCCTTTTTTACTATCTGCACCGAAACGTTTGCAAAATAAATAAAAATTCCATGCTTAGGAAAAGAAGTTCCTGTTTGAACAAAAAATGATAATAATGACTCCTCTTGTTGTTGTGTCAGATTAAGAGGTCAAAGTGCCAAATTTAGAGAATACAAAAAATATAAATATAACAGTAAATGCAGTTTGGATATAATTAGGCTTCCTTTTTCATTTTTTTGTGCCCATCCCAGAGGTGCAATATTGTTTTAAACAAGATGACTGGAAAGAACTGAATGTTTCCCATTTTTATGCAAAATTTGGTGTCAACTGACAAAGTATTTGCAGAGAAAATGTCAATGTTAAAGTTTACCACGGACACACACACACACACACACACACAGAGACAACCGAACACCGGGTTAAAACATAGACTCACTTTGTTTACACAAGTGAGTCAATAAAAGAAAACAGCTTTATAAAAAAGAGAACCTCTCCTCTCTCAATGCCAGGATGGGAGTGATCTATTGCTGTTGGTGGGTGTGTGAAGAAAACCCCATCCAACTTCACTGACACGTCAAGTATGCCCACCGTCCAATCAAAAACCTTTGCTGCGCACTCATTGCACGTGCAATGCACATCAACATTAACTAGAAAGAGAAGTATTGTACCGACAACTGGTTGACCCTTTCTCTCCTGTCAGCACCGGGTTCCACCGGGTGGCTGCTTAAATCTAGTCGTTATATATTTCAAGTGTTATAGTGTGCCAGCAGTGTCACCCCCACCACCCACACTCTGTCCCTTTCCCTCCCCATCCCTTCACCCCCCCCCCTCCTTCTTATCTCCCTTCCTGCTCTTTCCAAAGTCCAGTCTTTGAGGTCACGCCGATACCTGCGCCACCCTCCCTCCTTCCACCCTCCCGCACCCCCCACTCCCTAGTCGGCGCCTTTGGTCCGCGACACCGCATCACCCGCCCCAGTCGTTGAAACACGTGCGGTTATGTGACGTCTGCCGCAATCCCCGTGCTGAGCGGAACATCCCGTGTGGCGGCCTGTCTTTCAAGTTGTTCCCCATCTCCCCTTCCACGAACGCAGCCGACGTAGATGGCGGGACTTCAGAACGTAAACT
>NC_134889.1:21659326-21691826 GCF_041734735.1 Babylonia areolata | reverse complement strand
GAAACTTCGCGAGATGCAGGACAGCTGGTTCAGCAAGAAGGCGGATGGAATCCTGGGGTACGCAGACAACCACGACACAAAGCGCTTCTACGATGTGCGTAAGGCTGTATACGGACCCCAGTCCTCCGGCTCCTCACCCCTCCTCAACGCAGATGGGACACAGCTGCTGACAGAAAAGAAGCAGATTCTGAGGCGGTGGGCTTCAACAACGTTCTCAACCGTCCTGTAAACATCAACAACGAGGCCATTGCTCGCCTGCACCAGGTAGGGATCAACGAGGACCTGGAAACCCTCCCCGCGGAAGTTGAAGTCAGGAAGGCAGCGGAGCAACTCTCCTTTTGGCAAAGCGCCAGGATCCGGTGTAATTCCTGTGAGGTACACAAAGCAGGAGGCCCTGCCATGATGCAAAAGCTGACTGAACTCTTCCAGTCCATGCGGAACGAGGGACAGATCCCGCAACAACTGAAAGATGCCAACATAGTTTACATCTACAAGAGGAAAGGCAACCACCAGTCTTGTGTTAATGAATGGAATCCTTTCGTTGCTAGGGATCGGACGTAAGGTTGCTAACCCCAAATCAGGAGGAGCAATTTCCTGCTGATTCTGGGTCAATCACGTTACGACTGAAATAACAAGCAAAGTTAAACCAATGTGAATATGATGTCTGTACGACATCGAAATTTCGACTTTAATGCCGTGTACTAATGAGACTATCGTCCATCATAGTAATTCAAATGCATGCGATAAAGTTGGGGTTTTGTTGTTGTTGTTGTTGTTGCTATTGTTGTTTGTTGTTGTTGTTTTTGTTTTATGCAAGATACCATAGATTATAGTGCATTGGAATATGCAGATATATCTAAGAAGCATATACTTAGCGCACGTAAAAGAACCCTACGCAACAACAGAATGGTCCCTGACAAATTTCAATATGAAAAATCCACTATGACAGTGAGACAAATCTGCAGACAGAAAAGGTGGCGCTGCATTGTGGCGACGCGCTTTCTACGGGGGAGCAATCCGAATACAACACAGTACAGTACAGTACAGTACAGTACAGTACAGTACAGTACAGTACATCACAATACGAAACTATATAATACAATACAGTACAATACAATACAGTACAGTACAGTGTATCACAGGACAAAACAGTATAATACAATACAGTACAGTACAATACAAAACAATACATTACAATACAATACAGTACAGTACATCACAGTACAAAACAATATAATACAATACAATACAGTGCAGTACAGTACAGTACAGTACAGTATCATACAATGCAATACAGTACAGTACAATACCGTACCGTACAATACAATAGAATATAACACAACACCAAAATAATTCGGTCGTGATTGCACGTAAGACCGACTGTATTAGAATCATGAAAGCCTGTAGATCAAGACTTCATATTTGTGACAAAAATTATATCAACCAGAAAGTCTAACACATTAGTCAAGAATGCGTGCAACAATCTTGATCTTTTCATTCTGCAAACCTGAAGAACTCCGTTTCAAAATGTCATTCTCTGATTTTGTATAAGTAGGGTATGTTTAACATAATGTCTAGCTGGTTTACTGTCTTGTTGAAATTTGTTCGGGAAATGTTGTTACTTTTAGTCATTAGGTAGTTATTGAGACGTTGATATTTCAATATTAATTACTGGAATTATGCAATATGTTTTAGTGCGTTATTTGGAACGTTATTATGAATGGACTGCGTTAAGAAGTATCCGATGTAGGCTTTAGTTCTGGATGCAATGCAGTTCATTGTACTATCACCATTGCAGGCAAATAGGCATGTTGTTTCGCTGACTCTTCATAATGTGTCAGAAGCTGGTCACTTACCAGTAGTTCTGACATCACTGCTGGAAAGAGACGGTATAACAAAAGATTGATATTCATATTGATATCTGAATGTCTTGGATTAGCAGTGACGACAGACAAACAGACAGACAGACAGACCAAGACAGAGACAGACAGAAACAGAGAGAAGGAGAGAGACAGAGAGACAGACAGGGATAGATAGATAGATAGATATACACAGACAGACAGACAGACAGAGACACAGACAAACAGACAGAGACAGACACACAGACACAAACACAGATACAGAAAGGAAGACAGACACAGACACACAGACACACACACACACACAAACACAGAAAGGAAGACAGACACAGACAGAGACACAGAAAGGAAGACAGACACACAGACACACAGACACACAGACACAGAAAGGAAGACGGACACAGACAGACAGACAGACACACACACACACACACACACACACACACACACACACACACACACACACAAACACAGAAAGGAAGACAGACACAGACAGAGACAGACACACAGACACACACACAGACACAGACAGACACAGACAGAGACAGACACACAGACACACACACAGACACAGAAAGGAAGACAGACACAGACAGAGACAGACACACAGACACACACACAGACACAGACAGACACAGACAGAGACAGACACACAGACACACACACAGACACAGAAAGGAAGACAGACACAGACAGAGACAGGCACACAGACACACACACAGACACAGAAAGGAAGACAGACACAGACAGAGACAGGCACACAGACAGACACACAGACACAGAAAGGAAGACAGACACAGACAGAGACAGACACACAGACACAGACACAGAAAGGAAGACAGACACAGACAGAGACAGGCACACAGACAGACACACAGACACAGAAAGGAAGACAGACACAGACAGACACACAGACACACAGACACAGAAAGGAAGACAGACACAGACAGAGACAGGCACACAGACAGACACACAGACACAGAAAGGAAGACAGACACAGACAGAGACAGACACACAGACACAGACACAGAAAGGAAGACAGACACAGACAGAGACAGACACACAGACACAGAAAGGAAGACAGACACAGACAGAGACAGGCACACAGACACAGAAAGGAAGACAGACACAGACAGACACAGACACACAGACACACAGACACACACACAGACACAGACACAGAAAGGAAGACAGACACAGACACAGACAGGCACACAGACACAGAAAGGAAGACAGACACAGACAGAGACAGACACACAGACACAAACACAGATACAGAAAGGAAGACAGACACAGACAGTGACAGAGAGGCAGAAACAGAAAGAACACTTAATTAACACGGGACACTAAACACTTAACATTGAAATGTCACATGTCATTAGCTTATATATCTCAAGTAGCACTGATGTGCAATCCAGAACAATAATGGTGGAAACAATGGAACGTAAAAGAAAAGGAAAAAAAACAACATATGGGGAGTAAATAAAACTAACTCTTGCTTTAAAAAAAAAAAAGAAATTCTTTTTTTTTTTTTTTGTAAGTTCACGAAAAAAAAACACACACAAAAAAAACACGCACTTATATTATCCATCTATGTAAACAAGGTATTATTTATTACTTTGCTTTGGAATACTACTATAAGCTCCGACAATATACTTGGCAAGTGATCTCATTGCATCGTCATCATAATTCATTTCCAATCGAAATGCTCACTGTGTCCTATTGCATTCTTGTCCTATTAATCATTAGCTTTGACAGCCTATGATGCCAACGAGATTCATGAGTTCAATCTCCGGCATGCCCTGGGGGGGGTGAAGGGATGAGATTATTTCCATCTCACAGGTCAATATAATTATGTACAAAATTGCTAGTACTTGAATCACCTTCATTTATATACGCACGCACAAGATTAAATACTCACGCTAAAGAACCTGTAATCCATGTCGAAATTCGGTGGGTTATGGAAACAAAAATATACCCGGCAAGGATACCGCGGAAAACGGAGTACGTCTGCCTACATGGTGGGCGTAATAAACAAACGGCCATGCACATAAAAGTTACATGACTGTGTGAGTACGCGTGTGTGCGTGCGTGCGTGACTGAAACCTGATTGAATGGCATGGGAAACGAATGATGAGCTTCCAAAGACAGCTGTCAGCCGACTCCACCCAGGTACCAGTTGTGCAAATAACTCCGTGTTTGTAAGACGCTTAGAGCTTGGCTAGAAAACGGTTGAGACTAACCTGCAGGTGGTGACTTGTCCTATGAAGGGAGTATCCCGACGTTTCGGGCCCTAGGCCCTTCTTCATGGGGAGAAAAATAGAGAATGGCTTAGAGCTTAGTCTCTGACCGAAGATAATCACTAAACGATATCCCTATCATTGTCTAAATATTAAGCTTTTTTTAAAGTCTGATTCAAAGGCCAATGCACGGTCAAATACAGCGTATGATTTACGATTATGTCGCCATTTTGATAATTTCCATAGATACGAAATGATAACAAGAAACCAAAAGACATTAGTTACCTTAAGAAGTAAATTGACAGTGAGATGATTTTGGTCCTTGAAGCTGGTAAGCTTGTTTTGAGCTAATACTTACGGAATGTCTGAATTATGTCGACAATTTTTGATATTTCTGCAAGGAGGCTGTATATAAGTATTTTGTTCACTTTTCTTTTCTTTTTTTTAATTATTATTATTTTTTAAATTCTTTTGATTTCCTTTTGAACAATGCCCAGACTGTTTCTCTGTATTTGGAACCCATTGAATAGTAAATGAAAATGTTGAAGCTGGAATTGATGATCACGAACGTCTCTACAATCCACAAACAGGTAAAATAAAAATTATGATTTCGTCGTCCTGGGTTCACTTCTGGCAGAAACAGACAGGCCAAGCGAAAAAGACAAGCAGGAGAAATACAGACGATGAGCAGTACAGAAGTTCCAATGAGCATCTTAGTGAGCGCCACTTCCCTTGGAGACAACGCTGACGTTGTTTGAGCACGCCACGTGACAGCCTGTCGGAGTCTCGACGTGGTTATTGCTGTGGTTGTTACTACTCCGATCATGACACAGCCGGGCAAGCCTGCACCAAGGACAATGTTGTCCACATAATTAACAAGATCTTTGTTACGTTTATAGAATTCACTGTGACTTATAAGGAATAAAACTGCGTGAGTGTCAGGGTCATACGTACATATAAAATGATACTTGTGCACTGCTATGAATTTAAGACAGAAGACAAGAACGCCAATAACGATGATAATGAAAGCCATTGTCTTGGTTTGCAGCAGTGTCTGATATTTTAGTGGACTGAGTACACAGAAGCATCTCTCACAGGCGATAATGGCTGACAGGACAAAGGAAATGAAGCTTGAACCTAGAAAAGTGCTGAGATAATTGTTGACAATAAACATCAGTATGGGACCAGCTTTTGTTTCTCCACTGAAGTGCATGAAGAACTCCTCACTGTACGTCAAAACAGACATGACCAAAACGACTTCATCAGCCAGAGACAACGAAAATAGCAACAGGTTGACACGGTCTCTGAGGCCTTGTTTGAAGAACACCGCCATGTTGATGATGTTAGCAGGCCCGCCAATGAGAAACAAGATTTGCAACATACAGAATCTGATTTTCCGCGTGTAGGCTTCTACTTTCAAAGTGACAATATTGTCCGGGTTGTCCCAAGGTAAGAACACCATCTGGCTAAAACTGAATGGGATGCACCCCTCTTCAAGTGACTCATTCTGGGCATGTTTCTGCGAGTCAGTGTGCTCTGTCGGCACATTCCGAAAGGTAGTGTGTGTGTCTGTAAACTGTAGAGAAGTGTTTAGCATGACAACAGGCAGTGATGCCATAGTTGGACAAGAAGGTATTGTTTTGGCACACGATTGATGACTCGTGTTTTCAAATAACGTGAAGTAAAAGCACAGCAATCCAAAAATATCTGTCTGAAAAAAAAAAAAAAATCATAAGACATACAGTCTCTACATGCGTGCTGTAATGTATTAATGTATCATGTAATGTATTGATTTCATTTCCAGATTAGCTTTTTGCAAGCAAGTCACTGCTCATCAAATGCCACGTTGTACATACCCAGTGTTACTGGATTGGAGCATATCTTCAACCAAGAATAAGTCTTTCAAGTGAAGACAATGTCGACAAAATTGGTCTTCTGACTCTGCACTTTTCCTGCACTGAAAACACAACGGTAGGCCCTGAGGATCCAGCTCACAAAGTGAAGTGTTGTGTACCACAGACCTAGTGTTCAGTCCTCCTCACACTCCCTCCTCATCTTCACCTCTATCTCCAAGCAAAGGAAGAGAACGTGCCAAAGATGAAAAGGCTGAAAATCAGAATACAGCGAAAGATCTGAAAAAAAAGGAACTCATGATTATACAAAGACAACTCAGGTTAACCAACCAACACACACACACACACACACACACACACACACACACACACACACCCGTATATATATATATATATATATATATATATATATATATATATATATATATATATATATTGCACATAGACAGACAGATAGACCGAGGATGTTTGCAACCACTTTTTTTTCGCAAACCTGGATTCTCAAACTTGCACTGAGAGAGACCGACAGAGAGGGAGGGGGAGGTTGGTATGTAGTTTTGTTGGTCATTTTCAATTAAATAAAAAAAGGTTTTGCCGTGATTATAATAGAATTGTTTAGACTTTAAGAGAGAGCGTGCTTGTGTGATTACTAGAGGTGGAGTGATAAGCTGAAAGAAAGACTGCTGTGTGACAGTCAGTGAGAAAGAGAGAGAGAGAGAGAGAGAGAGAGAGAGAGAGAGAGAGAGAGAGAGAGAGAGAGAATGAATGAATGAATGAATAAATGAATAATTTGTTTATGTTTTTAGGGTAACAGAGTAAGCAAACAATTGCTTTTTTTTCACCCAGCCCTCGAAAGGGAAGAATGTCAAAAGTAAAGGTGTGAAGAAAGACCACAAGAAATGAGTGAATGCTAACAAACAAATTCAGAGAGAGAGGGAGAGAAAGAGAGAGAGAGACAGACAGACAGACAGACAGACAGATAGACAGACAGACAGAGTAATGAATAAAGCTATAATCATTGTCACTTTACTGAAGTAGGCCTTTTTGCTTTATTGAATTTGTAATTAGATCTAGGGACAAAAAACCCACACTAGGATCTTTGACCCTCTCGTGAGGGAGTTTTGCCCCACGTATGGGGCAAGTAGGCCAAAAAATTGTTTAATTAAGGTGATCACCTCTTACATATAATTGTTTGTTTCACTTTTCGATAGCTTGGGGTATGTTGTAGCGTGGTTGGGCCTCTATCGTTGACACCTGGCTACGAAGTGTTGTGGTTTCAACGAGAAGAGAAATCGGACTTATTGCTTAAAGGGGGACTCTTGTTCCGAAATACTACACACACACACACACACACACACACACACACACACACACACAAACACACACACACACACAAACACACACACACACACACACACACACACATATATATATATATATATATATACAAACATATCACGTGAAGATACAAATGTTATGTATGATTTTATAGTACTTTGAAGTAAGAGGATATAAATTACACAAAGCCAGATTCATGTCACTTTGGCACACAAACGGAGTACATTCGAAATATCAGTGGGCAAAAGTGATACTCAACTCATGTAACACCACGTATGCTATCGTGGACATTTATACCCACCTTCTGTTACACTAATTCCACAGACTTATCCAGTTGTATTTGAGCTTCCTTTATTGAAATCAAAGTCTTGAATCGCATCAACATTTCATATTGATGAAACACGTTTGATATCTTGTCTGAACCAGCTCCTATTTAAAAAAAAAAAAAAAAAATTGAATATCATTTCATTTTTGTAATCTAAAAGAAAAAAAATCCAAAAGCATTGCTTATTTCTGGAAGAAAAGAAAAAGAGAAATGCGCAAAGGTTGAGATTCCTTGAGAACAGTAGATGTCTTAAACCCTATTGAGTACAATCGTGTTGTGTTTATTTGGTGTTGCCACGCCGCTTTTTTCAGGTTGTCTTTTAGACTGACTGCTTTAATGAATGTTTATGTATTTTAATGTGTACTCGTAAATGTACCTTTTTAATTTCAAAAGTTGTCATCACGGGTTTGTCAGCATTATATGGTTCATGTTTCTCCGGAGGTCAGGGTCTGATCTGTAATCCAAATGATATAAGGGATGATTTCTAAATCATATAAATGTCAGTGTCTTATCAGTGCTGTTTCTAGCTCCCACTCCTACCCGCCACCATAAATGATGATAGGAGTCTCACTATTTTTTGTTGCAATGTGTGTGTGTGTGTGTGTGTGTGTGTGTGTGTGTGTGTGTGTGTGTGTGTGTGTGTGTGTGTGTGTTCGTTCTTCGTTCTTTTGCTTAACGTCTATCCACATTTGTGATTTCAGACGAAAATCTACCATCTCCTCTTCCCCACCCATACCTTAAATCATCACAACTTTCCCTGTTCTTCTCTCCTCAATTAGCATACAAAAAATAAAATAAAATAAATGAAAAATATAAAAAAAGAATAAAAAACAACAACAAAATAACTAGTCAACCAGTAGAATTACAACAAAGAGCCAAATGGGCCCCAAATTAAGCTCTGAACTATTTCATACGCATATTGATAATCATATAAGACATTTCTAATGGAAGCATATGGAACTGCAGATTTTGAAAAGGACATGAGTAAATATGGTTTTAATTAACTGTTCACATTCATGGATGACATGCACGGGAGTAGTTTTATTGCCGCAAATGCAAATCACATTAGAAGTATATTTTGTTTTTATGGCATCTAGTTGTAGTATGTATACCAGACTAGTCATCCTTCTGCTACTGTGATGTCCTTTTGTTTTCAAAGAAAACATGCGATCAGTTTTGCGCGAGTTATCGTCAGTATTTTCTCTGTCAGGGTCAGAGTCCTGTTTTAGTTTATTGACATGGTTCTAGCAAGTTTTCTCCAGTAGAGAATAACCTTCTTGTAATGAATATGGAATACGAATTTCGATGGCATTGTAGATGTTTATTGCGCCTGTGCGTGCGTGCGTGTGTGTGTGTGTTGTTGTTGTTGTTAATGGTGTTGTTTATGTTTGTAGTCTCCTTTTTGACTCACTTGTGTAAACAAAGTGGGTCTATGTTTTAACCCGGTGTTCGGTTGTGTGTGTGTGTGTGTGTGTGTGTGTGTGTGTGTGTGTGTGTGTGTCCGTGGTAAATTTTAACATTGACATTTTCTCTGCAAATACTTTGTCAGTTGACACCAAATTAGGCATGAAAATAGGAAAAATTCAGTTCTTTCCAGTCATCTTGTTTAAAACAATATTGTACCTCTGGGATGGGCACAAAAAATAAAAAAAACGAAGCCTAATTATTTGCAAACTGCACTTACTGTTATATTTTTTTGTATTCTCTAAACTTGGCACTGTGATCTGATATTCGACACAACAACAAGAGCAGTCATTATTATCATTTTTTTGGTTCAAACTGGAACTTTTTTTTGCTAAGCATGGGAGTTTTATTTATTTTGCAAACGTTTTGGTGCAGATAGTAAAAAAGGGAAATTACTCTGTAATTACTGCTAGGAGACTTAATTTGTTTTAAACTGATCTCATCTTAAACATTACATTTTGAAATTATACTCAATACATAAAAAGCTTGGATTTTTATTTAAAATTTTTTTTTTTTTTTTAAGTGTATCACAAGTGAGTCTTGAAGGCCTTACCTCTCTTGTTTTTTGTTCGTCTTATCTGCACAGTACCACGCTGCTCATTCAGACACCCCCAGCCCGTCCTTCTCCCTTTCACAGCCACACACTTATTTCCCGTGCATTTTGGAATCTCAGCGAAAACAGTTCAATGCCTAGATTTGTATGGATGAAGTCTTTGTTTTCATGTCATTCGTTTCATCTTATTTTATTCAATTTTATTTGTTTCTCTTTCCATTCCGTGTCGCTTCGTTTCGTGTCACCCAGTCTCGTCTCGCCTGACTTCGCTCTGTCCTGTCTTGTTTCATCTATCTTATCATATTCTAATCCGTATGTTTAAGAAAATCATCGGATATTATTTGGTTGTTTCTTGAATCGGTCAGTTTCCTTAATCATTTTGTATGTGTGTGTGTGTGTGTGTGCCTACATTTAAGTATAAATCACATGACGCTCGACACAGCTTCCTAAGTACCCTCGTTAACAACAGCATTAATTAATGGCTGTGTCGCTCCATCCCTTCCAGAGTGAAGAAGGCCACCACGTCCCTCCGATGACAGCCGCACCAGGGACTTGCCCACAGGGATTTCCTTGACAGAACCCCGGACCCAGCACTCCCCCCCACCCCCACCCCTCCCAAGATGCAGGCAACAGTGTGTTGGTGTCTGAATTAACGTGAAGCTTTCACAGTCATTCTCCAAACAGCACGAGCAGGCAAACACTCTGTTGTTGTCTGAAGTAACGTGAAGCTTTCACTGTCCCTGTTCTGAACAGCACGTGCAAAGTAACTGAATCACGTGCCATCTTTATAGACAGAAAGAAAAAGCCAGGGATAAAATATTCGTATCGGGAGGATGGGGGGATGGGTGTGGGAGTGAGCGCGCGCTTACGTATGAGTAACAGTTCGTGTGTGTGTGTGTGTGTGTGTGTGTGTGTGTGTGTGTGTTCGTACTTTTGCTTAACGTCTATCCACATTTGTGATATTAGACGAAAATCCACTATCTCCCCCACCCCACCCATGTCTTAAATCATCACTACTTTCCCTGTTCCTCTCTCCTCAATTAGCATAAAAAAGGAAAAGAAAAATAGATTTAAAAGAAGGAAGAAGAATGTAACCGAAATAAAATATACTAACTAGTCAACCAGTAGAATCACAACGATGAGCCAAATGGGCTCCAAATTAAACTCTGAACTATTTCAAATACACGTTGATTATCGTGTGTGTGTGTGTGTGTGTGTGTGTGTGTGTGTGTGTGTGTGTGCGCGTGCATGTGCGCATACGCATGCGCCTCAGTTTCTGTGTGAATGCGTCTTTGTGTGTGTGTGTCTGTGTGTGTGTGTGTGTGTGTGTGTGTGTGTGTGTGTGTGTGTGTGTGTGTGTGTGTGTGTGATAGAGATAGATATTTAGAGAGTTTGTGTGTGTGTGTGTGTGTGCGCGCGCGGCGTGTGTGTGTGTGTGTGTGTGTGTGTGTGCATACGTGCGTGCATGTGCGCATACGCAACGCATGCGCCTCAGTTTGCATTTGAATGCCTCTGTGTGTGAGTGTGTGTGTGTGTATGTGTGTGTGTGTGTGTGTGTGTGTGTGTGTGTGTGTGTGATAGAGAGATATTTAGAGTTTGCGCGCGCGCGCGCGCGCGTGTGTGTGTGTGTGTGTGTGTGTGTGTGTGTGTGTGTGTGTGTGTGTTAGAGACACATAGAGAGAGACATTATTCATGAGTGCTAGTGCGGAGGTCTGTGTTTGGGACAGCGCAGAAGAGTTGGATTAATTGTTCACCACAACACCAAAGACAGAGTAACGATCCGCAGGCATTACCGGTAGCCTACCTGCATGTCCCGTTGTTTTATATATCTACTTTGTGAAGTAATTGGGCTTTACCACGCACACACACAGATATATATATATATATATATATATATATATATATATACATGTGTGTGTGTGTGTGTGTACATATATAATTATATATATACGTGTATATATATATATATATATATATATATCTATATCTATATATCTGTGTGTGTGTGTGTGTGTGTGTGTGTGTGTGTGTGTGTGTGTTCGTTCTTCAGTTTACCGTCTTTTCACTATCAGTGATATTAGACGATTAAAAAAAAAGGGAGAGGGATTAGGGGGGTAAGAAGAGGGGGGTGGGTGTCGGGGGGGGGGGGCGGGTCGGGGGGGTGGGGGGGGGGAAGAAGAGGAAAGCAGAAAAGATAGAAAACTACCCTACCAAAAAATGCATAACTAACATGTAATTACATTTAACGGTAACAATTCAATAATGATAATAATAACCATAAACCATTAACACAATTCTTAAGTATATTAAAGGAATGTAGAAATAGGGCTATGAACTAATGCCATAATGAAAGTTCGACCATAAGAACCTCGTCGAAATAACTTTCCAAAAATCATCTGCAGAATAGTTATTCTCTTTGAAATACTTGGGCAAGAAGGTACGTAACTGCTGACAGTGAAACAAACGATGCAAGCTGAACTGCTTACCACAGATGCATGTAACATTTTTACTATACTTTGTCTTCAGCGCATCAAGTTTTATACGGAAGAAAGTAGAGGTTATTGATGTTGTATAGCAAGCTATACATCCTTCTTTTCCTGACTCTGTTCTGATCAATAGCACACCTGTTTCACTTTCTCCTTCTGTTCGCAGTCTTGGTGTAATCCTAGACCAGTCTCTTTCCTTCCAACAGCACATTTCGAATATCATATCTGTAAAGTTGCCTATGTGGAACTGCGTAGAATCAGCTCTATCCGCCACTATCTCTCAACCGATGCAACCAAGACACTTGTATGCTCTCTGGTTCTCTCAAGATTGGATTACTGCAACTCTCTTTTGGCCGGCCTTCCCAAATATCTGTTTGACAGACTCCAACGAATTCAGAATAACGCTGCCAGACTCATTTGCAGAGCTTCTAAATTTGACCATGTTTCTCCTCTCTTTCAGTCTCTCCACTGGTTGCCTGTTTCTGATCGAATAGACTATAAGCTATCCACTCTGACCTTTTCTGCAGTCAATGGATCTGGCCCCAAGTATCTTTCTGAACTCTTCCATATCTATACCCCGTCTCGCCAGCTCAGTTCTTCCTCTGATACTCGACTTCTCAGGATACCTCACGTCAGAACTAAGACCTATGGACACAGATCGTTTTCTTTTCAATCGCCAAAGACGTGGAACAAGCTCCCTGATAACCTCCGCCATTCTGATTCTCTCGCATCTTTTAAATCTCGTCTCAAAACTCACTTTTTCCCTCAGCAATAAGTTCAATTGTGGCAGGTCCACTTCCTTTGCGTAAGCTGTGCTTGACTATGTGTGTATACATATGTATGTGTACATAACTACATGCATGTATATGAATGTGTATTGTGTGTGCGTGTGTTTATGTAAGTTAGTGCCTGCCTATGTGTGCGTATGTGTTATGTAGCTATTAGATACACATGTATCTTAAAATGTATGTATGCAGTGCGTGCGTGCGTGCGCGCGCTGTGTGTGTGTGTGTGTGTGTGTGTGTGTGTGTGTGTGTGTGTGTGTGTGCAGTCACATTTTGGTGTGTGTATGTAACATAGATGTAATGTTTTATGTTAACAAAAGCGTTTTTGTAAAGCACCTAGAGCAGATTTCTGGATAGTGTGCTATATAAGTATCCATTATCATTGTTATTATAAGCTGATGGATTCAGTATCTTTTCTTTAATAATATTCTCGGGGAATAATGTCCCTTAATATAAAACAAACAAACAAACAAACAAAAAACAAACTTCATTCCATCGGTTATGAAATCGACCCCATGCTGATTTTATTCTAACAAAGTGTATGCCTCTTTTACGGAAAGACGGACATGTACTTTTGTCCATTTTTTCTGAATCTTGTGCTCCTCTCTTAGCTGCTTTATCAACAGCTTCTTTGCCATGAATGCCCACATGAGAAGGCACCCAACAAAAACTGACCTCAGTCCTTTTAATCCTCAAACAATGTACCAAATGACTTGCCTCAATAACTGTCAGGTCTTGTTTCAAGGTTAATAATTCTAAAGTATAAAGTACTGATTTAGAATCAACAAAGAATGCTAATTTCAAGAAAATTATTTGATGGCTCACTAAGTAGTTCAGAGCTTGTATAACAGCAATTAGCTCAGCCGTGAATATGGAAAGATGTTTTCCAATAAAGTAAGATTTTTCAACTTTAAAGGCAGGAGTATAGAAAACCGCACCAGCATTTTTGTCATCAAGAACAGATCCATTATGAATTCTGGCAGTACTTGTCGTGATATTGATGTTTTCTTCCTTTTTTGTTTCAGAATAACTGATATCAAAATCTGCTTTCAACATTTCCCAAAAAGGAACAGGAGAATGATGTGGTTTTCCCGCTAACTCTTTCATGTTAACATCAGATTCTTTTAACAAATTAGAAACGTAAATTGGATCTGTTTCTTGTGATGAAATGGCTTTAGCTCTTTTAGGAAAATCAATGTCAGATCTTACTGTCAGTTCATCAGCAATGAATTTTTTGGTCATTGAAGTGTATCGCACAGCGAATTTTGCTGTTGATAACTCAGGATGTTCATTTAATGGAAGAATTCCGGCTGTTTTGTATATTTCCTGGTTGGATGCATAAGAGGGCACTCCGAGGGTAATTTTGATAGCCTTACAGTCTACACTTTGAATCTTTTGTAATAGATATTTAGGTGCACTGAAAAATATTTCTTGTGCATAGGCTATCTTAGATCTTACAGGGGCCATGGAAAGATAAATCAATGTTTTTGTATCCATTCCCCAGGGTAAGCGGCTTATAATTTTCATAAAATTGGTAATTTTCCTTGCCTTTGTTAAGATGTAATCAAAGTGAATGTTCCATGTCAGCTTTGAAGTAAGATAAACACCTAAAAACTTCACCACTTGTTTGTAATCAATGACGTCACCAAGTAATTTGTAAATGGGTATGCTAGATGGGTTTATCAAAAAGTATCATGTGTGTCTTTTCAGTTGAAAACTGTAATCCATTATCTTACATATAAATGTCTAATTTGTCAAGTTCTGACTGATGTACATTGTTAATGTGATTGTTTTCTTCCCAAACTGCTATATCATCAGCGTATTGGGCGATCTAATTTGGAGAAGACCTTTGCGCCAGAGAGCATAGTTTTCAGCTCCTCAAGTGTGGGCGTAGCATGTCTTTCGCACCGTATCACTTGTTTGCTGCACACATGTCGACACAGACGTGCACCTGCCCGGGCTGCTTAGGCTTCGGTACAACCACGACTGGTGAAACCCAAGGAGTGGTCCCTGTTGCTCGTTCGACGACGCCCAACTCTTCATCATGCTTGAGCTGCTCCTCGATGTCTTGTCGGACATGAAAAGGAACACGTCTGTACTGCTGTGCGACTGGCTGAACCTCACGGTCAATGTGTAGTTCGATTTTCCTGTCACTGAGTCACCCAACGCCGTGGAATAAGTCTGGGAATTCCTCCATGTATTCGTCTGCTTGTGACTTGATATAATAATAATAATATGATTCACTTAGTCAGTAGCTTTAATGCTTTGCTCGTCTCCCTGCCCAAAATGGCCCTCTCCCTGCCTTCAACAACGCATATGGTTGCACTGATGCTGGTGTGTTCATGTGAGAGGACAGTGTCAAATGTTCCAAGCACAGGGATTGGGGACTGACTGCCATAGGCTGTGATTTGTTTGGATGAGTACTGGAGGAGGGGCAGCGGTTTGAGTATGTTGTAGTGAGCTTGTAACAGAAGATTCACGGATGCACCTGAGTCTGCCAGCAAGGGGAAAGATTTCCCGTTGACAGTGACTGGGAATGTGGGGAGGTTGGCAATGGATGCAGTAAAAACATATGCAGTGTCAGGGGCTGCACTGAGCTCAGTTTCTTTACTTGTGTTCCCATGAACTGTGTTGATGTGTGAGGCAGGGTGTGACTGACCAGCAGACAGTTGGCGAGGTGCTTGATTCTGCAGTCGCTGTCGGGAGCGATATACTGAGGCAAAATGTTTCATCTTGCCGCATGATCGGCACTGCTTGTTGAGTGCTGGACAGGCGTTTCTTCCTCCATCGTGCAGCCAGTTCCCTCCATAGAAGTAGCAGGACTGCCGTAAGGGTTGCTGCTGCTTTACGGATGAGCCGTTTTGACGACGTCATACCCGGAACCGTTGTGTTGAACACGATGTACCTCAGACTGGGCCTTCTGCAGTCATCAGCTGTGCTTGTGATGTGGTTAGCTACAGAGTGCGTGCGTACGTTAGTAGGTCTGCCAGGCTGAGCTTTGGGTTAGAAAGTCCTTTCTCACACACCTTCTGTGATTTGCAGCCGGCTATCAGCTGTGATTTGACTTCTGCGTTGATGTCGTGAAACCCACATGTTGCAGCTAGATGTTTGAGCTCAGAATAGAAATCGTCAATGTTGTGAGTTTTCTGCTCAATGTGACGAAACACATATTTCTGGAACTCCATATTTGCCTCCAGATTGAAATGGTTGGAAATCGCTGTGCACAGCTTGGCGAAATGTGTCACATCGTCACCTGGTTTGACGTCATCTTCTGAAAACGTATCAACAATGTCGTTTAGATCTGTGCCACCAAAAATTAGAAGCATCGCCTTCTGCTGCATGTCGTCTGTGATCTTGTAAGCAGTGAAATAAGTTTTCTGTCGTGCAACCCACTTGCTCCAGCGAACAACACGACCTTCTGGAACACAATCAAAAGAAGGGTAAGTCAAATATCGACTACAAGAAACTGCAGGGGAACCTTGTTGCCCTGAGTGAGTGGGAGACACAGTGGGACATGGAGTTTCAACAAGTGCAGCGTCCTGACTGTACAACGAAGCCGGAAGCCGACGCCAGAAGTGGTCTACACACTCCATGGCCAACAGCGGAATAATGTCTCCTCCACCAAGTACCTTGGGGTCACAATTCAGAGTGATGGGCGATGGGACCAGCACATCACCAGCATTACCAATAAGGCAAACCGAATAATGGGTTTTCTCCGGCGAAACCTAAAAATAGGCTCCAAGGGCATGAAACAAATGGCATATAAAGCTTTGATCCGCCCTGTGCTGGAATACTCAGCCTGCGTCTGGGATCCCCACGAAAAAAAATGACTGTGACACTTTGGAGAAGGTCCAACGATACGCAGCCCGCTTTGTTCTCAACCGCCAGAGAAATACTGCCAGTGTAGATCAGATGCTGCATGAGTTGGATCTGGCGCCCTCTGGAACAACGCCGACGCACAGCTCGTCTCAACATGATGTATAAAATCATCAATGAACTGGTGCGCGTACGCTGCAACCAACTGGCCCCCGCTCCACAAAAAGTCACAGCAAGCAGCTTAAGAGGATCCCTGCCAAGAATGAACACAGCAACATGGCCTTTTCCCCGTACAGTCAGGGACTGGAACAGCCTGCCAGCAGACGCCGTCCTGTCCCCCAGCCTTGACACCTTTTCTTCAAAGGTGTCAGGCCTACACTAGAATCCTCGTCGCTAGTGTGGTGTTTGCGTCGCAGTTGCTGTTATTGTAATTGCTACTTGTTTTGCTTGCTTGCATGAGCCACGCTCGCTCGCTTATATAAACACATGAATTTGAATAAGTTTGCAGACTTTTATGCTGTACCTTGCTCCTTCCGTTATTACAAGACAGTGTCTTATAAGGTCAAAATTCCCAAACAAAGGAAGCTTTCACAACACTACAAGTAAGTCACAGAAAAATGCAAAGTTTTGTGCATAAAAAAGAAATATGTAACAGTAATTTTTGTGTGTGAAAATATTTGAATATATTTCTGGACCTTGCGATTGGAATGAACTTCCTTTTTCGCTTCGTCAAGTCGCCACACTCAGCTCTTTCAAGTCTGGCCTTAAAACCCACCTCTTCCCAAAATAGCCTCCCTTGCCTGCCCTTCCTTGTCTTTAGTTTCTACAGTATTAGAGTTGTGCATGCGTGTGAATGACTAGTGCGAAAGCGCTTTGATTTGTCTCTGCACAAGATCCAGCGCTATATAAATACCATTATTATTATTATTATTATTGTGCCCTTCCCAGAGGGGCAATATCATTATGATTAAAATGTATGGGGAAAAAAACTGAACATTTGTTATGCTTATGCGAAATTTGGTATCAACGGACTTAGTATTTCCAGAGAAAATGACAATGTTAAAGTTTACCACGGACACACACACACACACACACACACACAACAGAGCACCGGGTTATTTCGTAGACTCAGATTGTTTACACAAGTGAGTCAATGACAAAGGGGTATTTAAAACATTTAAAGCAGCATTTAAAAAAAAAACAGAAAAGAAAGAAAAAGAATGGACCAAGCATTCAGGTAAAATTCGGTAGACAGGCAAAACGGATGCAAAATTCTCATGCGAAAACCGATGTGATATTTGACGTCGCATGCGAATTTTACCAAACTTTTGGCAGATCGCTTCTCGGCTGAGGCAGTGTTTGATGTAATCCATTCTCTGCCAGGTTGGTTACCAGGGCACAATGCTCCCTTGTCAGCCGCCTGTGTTTCCTCAATCAAATCCAAGTTCCGTTACTGAAAGCACCCAGCTTCAAACAGTTGTTCATCCAACTTTGATGGTTGCTCGTTGTTTCGCATTTCTTCTTTCATGGCAACTTTGACTGCATTTCAGTTTATCACTTTGTCGACGCAGGTTGCTCGCTTTCATGTTACTGGCGATATGATTTCACTAACAGTTGACACTTCCCTTTGGCAGGCCGTGCTGATCTGTACGGTGCAAAACAGGCACTGAAGAGGTATAACTTTCTTTCCAGTCAGACAGTCAGTCAGAGGACCAGCTGAACATGTGGATACCCTGAGGGGCATGGCTGGGTTGTATGGAGTGTGTATTTCATGTGTTTGGATGGTTGGGACCAAAAATGTACATGCGTGTGTTTACATTTTTACATGTTATCATTTTGATGTGAATGATTCTTGATTCTAGAATATTGCATGTTCCATCTGACCTTTCTTTTGTGATGAATAATGTGATTAGTATTTTTGTTTTTTCCTTTTTCCCAATTTCTGCTAACCAGGCCACAATGTAATTTCTCATGTGAGGTAAGGACGGATACTTCACTTAGCTGGAGATATATTTCCTGTCTATAGATGGACAGCTCTTTTTAGTTTACATGCCAAGTTTTTTTCGGGTCCATAGAATCCCGCCCATAGTGAAGACCGACCTGACTGTTGGAAATTATAAACTCCTGTGAAGAGACACGGATAACTCAGTCACAATGCTTGTTTGGAGTGTGAGTGGTGAACTGAATGAAATGTTATGGTATGCACGCTGGTTTGGATGAAGGATACTGGCAACTTTCAGAGAATGAATCATCATCACCACACAAAGCAAAGGAAGTGCACTCACAGCATAATCAATGTCACAGACTTTATTGAACACATGTGTACAGTGTTGTACTGAACTGTGCTGTACTGCATTTAACTGTACTGTTCTGTACTAGACCGTACTCTGTTATACTCAGCCGCGGTCTACTGCACTCGGCTGTACGAGGTTCGTCTGTGTTTGACTCAACTGTACCTTTGTAACTCAGGTGTGCGTGTAGCACTTGTTTATTTAGAATCACTTTTGTTTCTTAGTACATGATTTCTCTAAGAACATCTCTCTCGTTATCATGGGTTGTTTGATACGTGCAAAGTGCAGGACACACATGACCACTGAATCGTTTGATCAGAATGCCTCACTCCATGACTGTTTTCAGCCAAGTTGTTACCAAGCTGACTTGTCCCGTTTTGTTTTAGATCTCACCAACACAACTAGAAGGGGAGTGTGGTGTGAGGCCAGACGAGATCTTCCACAAACTATGGGGATGTTTTCAGGCAACGGCTGAGACAAAGAGGTCGGACAAGGACTACATGTTCTGTTATATCACGCCTCACAAATATAACGTTCACCGCCTTCATGCAAGCTTGCCTTTCCTTTAGCTGAGCAGTGTGCCCTAAGGGGGTAAAAGATCAGCATTCGTTAGAATTACTTATAAAACTGTGTAGTTCATGTAATCATATCATTCACGTTTACTACATGCACAATGGCTGTCTCTGTCTGTATATCTATCTGTCTGTCTGTATCATACATACACACACACACACACACACACACACACAGACCCATGCACGCACACACACACACACACACTCGTCTAAGTACGTCATGTTCATTTTTCCTCTTATTAACATATGGTGAACAATGCAGGAACATAGAAAATATTTGGGGCCAGATGACCCTTAAGATGATTAGGATTTATGATTTGAGAGTTTGGAAGTTTCCCAGGTGCTGGTAACTGACAAAAGTAGCCTTCCGTTTGCTACAGATAACCAGTCTGTTCTTTATTCACTTTTCATTTTTCTGTACAACGGGCTTCCTCTTCAGCAACGCCCAGAACGTTTCTCTATACCGAGTGCCCATTGAATAATAAATAAAGATGTTGAAGCTGGAGTTGATGAGCAAGAACACTTCTGAAATCCACAAGCAGGTCAGATAGAAATTCTGATTTCGTCGTCCCGAGTTCATTTCTGGCAGAAACAGGCAGGCCAAGCGTAAGAGGCAAAAAGGAGAAATACAAATGATGAGCAGTATTGAAGTTCCTACGAGTGTTTTAGTGAGCGCCACTTCCCTTGGAGACAACGATGACGTTGTTTGAGCACGCCACGTGACAGCCTGTCTGAGTTTCGACGTGGTTATCGCTGTTGCTGCTGTTGCCGTTACATAACCAGTCAGTCTTGTTACAGAGAAAATGTTGTCCATGTTATCAACAATATATCTGTGGCGAATGTAAAAATCGCTGTGGGTTAATATAATTGACACTGCTCGAGTGTCTGGATTATGAACACACGTAAAATGATATTTGTGTGCTGCTATATATTTAAGACTGAAAACAATAGCAGAAACTGAAACGATGATGAAAGCCGTTGTCCTCCTTCGTAGAAGAGTCTGGTACTTCAGTGGTTTGAGCACACAGTAGCATCTCTCACAGGCTATGATAACTGACAGGACAAAGGAAATGATAGAAGAACCTAAGATAGTAATAAGCTGGTTGTTGACCACAAACTTCAGAACTGGACCAGCAAGTGTCCCTTCGTCATACTGCACATAAAACTCCTCACCAAATAGCAAAACATATGCGGCAATATAGACTCCATCAGCTAGAGACATCGAAAACAGTAACAGGTTGACGCGATCTCTAAGGCCCTGTTTGAAGAACACCACCATGTTGATAATGTTACCAGGCACACCAATGAGAAACAAGATTTGCATTATAAAAAATCTGATTTGCCGTGTATATGTTTCCACCTGTAAACTCACAATATTGTCAGGATTATCCCAAGGCACAACCTCCATCTCACTGAATCTGATTTCGATACATCCCTCTGGAACTGACTCATTCCGGGTGTCATTTTGCAGGTCAGTGTGCACTGACGGTGTGTTGTGGGTGGTGGTGTCCATGAACGGTAGAGAAGTGTTCAGCATGGCAACAAGGACTGATGTGGGATGTCTATGGAATGGAATGTTTTCATATGTATGATTCTTGTTGGTCTGTCACAAATAACTCTAGTCCAAAGACTGTCTACGTTACTTCAAGACAGCCTAACTGCAGAAATATTGAAGTCAGTCTGCATTGTAAGCAACACCATAACAACAAATTACAGAAAGATGAAAATAAACAATGAATGTCAGGTCTTTCAGCTGCCTCAATACACATGCAACAACACGTTGGTCCTCTGACCATGACCTGGATGTTGGCCATGACCTGGCGGTGTGCTTGTGAGTGTCTGTGCATTGATGCGTTGTGTGCGCGTGTGCATGATGCGAGGATGCGTCTTCTAGAGGACGTCGTCTTAGGTTGGCGGGTGGTTGTTCAATGGAGACTGCATGCGAGAGTGTGCTATGGCACGTGTTTCGGTGTGTTTAGGTGGGGATGGAGATAATGAGGGGGCGAAATGAAATGTAAAGGGCTTCGAGCAGTATTTGTAGAAATGAAAAACGTGCTTTATTAATATCCGTTATATTATCATAATTATTATTTCTATTTTCATTATCATTACTACTGCCAATGCTGCTGCTGCTACTACTACTATTACTACTACTTTTGTACCTGGGTTTGACGACCTCTGACTCCTTCATTCTTGAAATCAACCTAAACAAGTGGATAGGCAAGACCACCATGTCTCCAGTTTAACAAAGAAGGAATGGACAAGGCAGCTACCACCATGTCTAGTCTGACAATGAAAGTATGGAGAAGACAGCTACCACCATGTCCAGTTTGTGATAAGAAACTTTAGGGAGAGCTGGACAGTACAAGGTCTTCAGAGAAGAAGCCCACCTCAGTCAAGTGTTTCAGCCCTTAACTCCTCATACTCTAAGGGGACCAGGCCGCACCCAGGTCATGACTCTTGGGTACCCTTGTACTGTCGCCTATTTTTCCTTTTTCCTGGTCCGCAGCAGGTTCTAACCTGCGCCGCCAGGGTGGTCGCCACTTCAGGACTAAGTCATTTTTTTCTTCTGGCAGACGTTTTAACTACTGAGCTATTGTATGCCTAGTTTAAGTATGGAAATTTAATCCTTAATTTATTAAGTTTACTTTCATTCCTCCATGACCAGATCCAGCTGGAAATCTTTTCTGCTGCTTCTGCCATTGCCTTGAGAGCCCATGTCTTGTCTCTGCCAGAAATCGACAGCTGTTTCATGAAGCTGTAGGCAAATGCACTCACAAACCCTCTTGCACCAGTTTCTACGGTTAGGACTTTGGCTTGGAAGCCAGATTGTCTCAGGCTGCTGGCTAGACTAGTATACTTCTCGGCCTTGTAGATGTAGGCTTCCTCCATTTTTCTTTCGTATGGCACAGTGAGCTCAATCAGAATCGCTTGTTTTGTTGCACTGGAGTGAAATACTATGTCAGGTCTCATGCCGCTCTTGCTGATGATTTCCGGGTGTTTCTTCCCCCCTGGTAGGTCAACCGTGCATTCCCAATCTTCGGCACCATCAAGCAGCCCATGCCTCTATGCTCTGGATGTTACAGATATTCCTGGCCAGACTTTATTGCCTTCTACAGAGCAGAGCTCTGCTGGAACTTCAGGTGGGGTTGGTGCTCTGTGGACAGTGCTCGCCACGTGTGCAATTTTTTTTGGCACTTGGTTGTGCCTTCATGTGTACCGTCCTTGGCTCAACGATGCTTTACATGAGCTGAGGACATGTTCCACTGTTTGTTTGCCATGGAAGAGTGGGAATGCAGGGTCGTCTCCTTTGGAGTGCATTTTCCCATGTTGTCCACTGCCCCTGCTGGCCTTGCTGGACTGCCTTTTGAGCATTTTTATCATCCTCTCCCTTCTTGATCTGTATGATCATGTCTCTGTTTTATGGAGAAAGTGCCTTGTCTACCGTCAGTCTGTTTCTGGCTTTCCCCCTTGTTTATTATTAATTTAGTTCTCCCAAAGTATGCCTGTCCTGTTTTGTGCCTTTTCCCCCAAGATTTCAACATTGATCTTGTTGTTGTTTCTTGTTTTGGTCATTTCCTTGCGAGCCTGTTTCTTTCTACTGTGTCAAACATTTCTGACACATCATGATTAAATGAAATAATGTAAGTGTTTTGGGGAGGTTTGTGTATGTGTGCGCGTTTGTACTTTTGTGTGTGTGTGCGTGCGTGTGTGTGTGTGTGTGTGTGTGTGTGTGTGTGTGTGTGTGTGTGTGTGTGTGTGTGTGTGTGTGCGTGTGTGTGTGTTCAGGTTACCAGAGAGAATACGAATGACTCATCACGAGACAGCAAAAGAAACATCAATAATTTACTGCAATGCATGGCTTGTGAGTTTCATAATCAACACAGCCCTCTACTTTTCGTTATCATAGACGAACTCTGTCGATCAGAGTCACTGCGAGAAGTCATTAAAAACCGAGGAAAAAAACAAAACAAAACAAACAAACAAAAAACAAACAAAAAGCAAAGAAAAAGACAAAAAACAAAAACAAACAAACAAAAAAACAACAAAAAAACGAGACAGGAAAAAAGAACAATATAGCAGACTCAAAAGAAAAACAATTTACAAACGTGACACATGAAAGGAATTCTCAGAATGATGAAATGATTTCGATGCAGAAGGACGTCAGTGTATGCAAGTGTGTGTGCGTGTGTGTTTGTGTCTGTGTGTGTGCGTATGTATGTGTGTGCGCGTGTGTATGTGAGCGCACGTCTATGCGTCTGTGTTTATTTGCTTATCTATTTGTCAACTTCTGGAAACGTTTTCCCTTGCAACACCTGTGGGAAGTGCTGCGCATCCAGAATCGGCCTCTTCTCGCAAATGAGGACACACACCGACAGATAAGCCTGCCTGCCTACTCATCCGTCGGTCCGACGGGGAATTCCGTCATTTATGTTTTCGAAGTGTCGGTGGAAGATTTAGATTTTTGCCCCAAATTTGTCCAAGTATTCTTTCTCTTTCTGTCTCTGTCTCTCTCTCTTTCTTTCTATCTCTCTGTCACTCTCTGTCTTTGTCTGTATTTGTCTTTGTCTGTCTGTCTGTCTGTCTGTCTGTCTGTCTTTCTCTCTCTCTCTTGCTTGCTCACTCGAGCTCTCTGTCTCTTTGTGTGTTTATGACATGGCTGAAATAATGTTTTACAGACCCTGTTTCGAAGCACAAATAGACCCCCCCCCCCCTCTCCACCCCCTCCCCCGTTGTCCCTCACGTCACTGAACACAGCTGAATGTACGTTCACACAGTGAGTGTGACAGATCATGCAGCAGTGAACACAAGCACATGACATAATAATAACATGATGTGTCACAGTGACACAAATCATGACAACTTTGACAAATCAGGACGCGAAGCTCGACGTCATTTCTCACTGTTGAAAATTATGCCGTCGTGACAATGCAAAACCCCTCCCAGCCCCCTCTCTATTACAAAGAAAATATATACGAAACGATAATTCAAGTTGAAGAAGTTAGAACATAACTAACATATCACAACACAAAACTTTGATAACTGACTTTGACAATTCCTGAGTTTTCATGAGTATACATAACATTTATATTTTCAAACCGTCTTCTCTTCTTTTTATTCGTTTTTTTTTCTTTCTTTCTCATGTAATTATGATAATCAACATCACCAGCCTCTGGCAAGTCATGCAAATAATTCAAAGAACAAAAGACGCGCGCGCGCGCCCATGTGTGTGTGTATGTGTGGATTCCTACATACGCGCTTATAATTAAACATTGATCGTGCGCGCTTGTTTGTGAGTGTATATATGTTTGAGTTCATGTGTATGTTGTTTGTGTGTGTGTGTGTGTGTGTGTGTGTGTGTGTGTGTGTGTGACAGAGTAGAGGGGGGGGGGAGGTATTTATGAATATGGAAAGTTGCAATAAGTCTGCGTATATACGTGTGTCTGTGGTCATAGGTCTGTCCATGTTCAATTCTGCACGCATGTGTTAATGTGTACTCTGTGTGTGTGTGTGTGTGTTGTGTGTGTGTGTGTGTGTGTACGTGCGTGCGTGCGTGCGTGTGTGTGTGTGTGTGTGTGTGTGTGTGTTTATTTAAAAAAGGTTCCCATCAAAATATCAGGCATCATCATTAGGCCACAGTGCAGAATTAAAAATGATAGACCTAGAAATAAATGCATTCTCTTCCTACGAAAATGCTTCGTTTTTTTGTGTGTTTTTTGTTTGTTTGTTTGTTTGGGTTTTTGTTTGTTTGGTTGTTGTTTTTTTTCCAAGGTATGAACAACGAATTCAGTGATGCGTTCACTCGGAAATAAATTGTCCGACTACTTGTCCGACCTTGCTGAGCTAAGTAAAGTTGTAGGCTGTCTTCATTGCTATGCTTTGATTTAATGTTATCTTGTCTATTTGTTTCAAAAGATTTAGATCTTACTGTGACTCCCTAATCGAGAATAATGTTGTACAGAAATACTATTCAATTGGGAACTAATTCATTTTTATTACTTTATTTTAATTTTTTTTTAGAAAGATGATAAGGTGATATTAAAATCATGTGGAAATAACTGTTTTCAATATCAACATAGATTCTCCGACATAAAAACGAAATGCTATCAAATGAGAATTATCCACGGGTGCATAGGGACAAATTGAAGTTTGAAAGAAACAGGATTATTAGATAAAGGCAACAGCAACTTTTGAGGTACTGTTAAAGACAGTATTTATCACATGCTTTGGCTTTGTAAGGCGTGTGTGTAGTGCATGTTCATTTAGAAGCATTTGTTTCTTAGTACATGATTTCTCTAAGAGCATCTCTCTCGTTATCATGGTTTGTTTGATACGTGCAAAGTGCAGGATACACATGACCACTGCATCGTTTGATCAGAATGCCTCACTCCATGACTGTTTTCAGCCAAGTTGTTACCAAGCTGACATGTCCCGTCTTGTTTTTGATCTCACCAGCACAACTAGAAGGGGATTGTGGTGTGATCTTCCACAAACTATCCGGATGTTTTCAGGCAACTGCTGAGACACAATGGACTCGGAGTTCAGTTCACACAAGGACAACATGTTACGTCATACCACACGTCTCACAGATAAAACGTTCTCTGTCTTCATGCAAGCTTGCCTTTCTTTCAGTTGAACACTGTGTCTTTTGAAAAATAAAGTATTCAGTGGAGTTATACAACTGTATAATTCATTTAATCATAATTATCATCACATCATTCGCGTGTACTGCATACATGCTCTCTGTCTCTGTCTGTCTGTATCAGACACACACACACACACACACACACACACACACACACACACACAAATCTTAAGCACGAGTTCATTTTGTCTTCATAAAATATGAACAATGCATGAATACAGAAAATGTTTGGAGCCATTTGGCCCTAAATATGATCAGGATTTGAGAGTTTGAAAGTTTCCTTGGTGCCAGTATCTGCCACACGTAGCTTTCCATTCGCTACAGATAACCAGTCTGTCCTTGATTCACTTTTCGTTTTTCTGTCCAGCAGGCTTCCTCTTCAGCAACGCCCAGAACGTTTCTCTATACCGAGTGCTCATTGAATAATAAATAAAGATGTTGAAGCTGGAGTTGATGAGCAAGAACACGTCTGAAATCCACATGCAGGTCAGATAGAAATTCTGATTTCGTCGTCCCGAGTTCAATTCTGGCAGAAACAGGCAGGCCAAACGTAAAAGGCAAGTAGGAGAAATACAAATGATGAGCAGTATTGAAGTTCCAACGAGTGTTTTAGTAAGGGCCACTTCCCTTGGAGACAACGATGACGTTGTTTGAGCACGCCATGTGACAGCCTGTCGGAGTTTCGACGTAGTTATCGCTGTTGCTATTGTTGCCGTTGCATATCCAATCAATCTTACCCCCCCAGAAATGGTGTTATCCATGTTATCAATAATGTGTTTGTGGCGAATGTAGAATTCGCTGTGGGTTAATATGACTGACAATGCTCGAGTGTCTGGATCATGAACACACGTAAAATGATATCTGTGTGCTGCTATGTATTTGATACTGAAAACAACAGCGGAAACTGAAACAATGATGAAAGCCATTGTTCTCGTGCGCAGAAGAGTCTGGTATTTCAATGGTTTGAGCACACAGTAGCATCTCTCACAGGCTATGATAACTGACAGGACAAAGGAAATGATAGAAGAACTAAGGACAGTGATAAGCTGGTTGTTGACCACAAACTTCAGAACTGGGCCAGCAATTGTCCCTTTGTCATACTGCACGTAAAACTCTTCACTAAACAGCAAAACTTGCGAGGCAATGTAGACTCCATCAGCTAGAGACATCGAAAACAGTAACAGGTTGACGCGATCTCTAAGGCCCTGTTTGAAGAACACCACCATGTTGATAATGTTACCAGGCACACCAATGAGAAACAAGATTTGCATTATAAAAAATCTGATTTGCCGTGTATATGTTTCCACCTGTAAACTCACAATATTGTCAGGATTATCCCAAGGCACAACCTCCATCTCACTGAATCTGATTTCGATACATCCCTCTGGAACTGACTCATTCCGGGTGTCATTTTGCAGGTCAGTGTGCACTGACGGTGTGTTGTGGGTGGTGGTGTCCATGAACGGTAGAGAAGTGTTCAGCATGGCAACAAGGACTGATGTGGGATGTCTATGGAATGGAATGTTTTCATACGTATGATGATTCTTGTTGGTCTTTCACAAATAGCTTTAGACCAAAGACTGTGTACGTTACTTCAAGATAGCCTAACTGCAGAAATATGGAAGTCAGTATGCACTGGAAGAAACACCATAACAACAAATTACAGAAAGATGAAAATAAACAGCGAATGTCAGGTCTTTCAGCTGGCTCGATACATGTGCGACAACATGTTGGTCCTCTGACCATGACCTGGATGTTGGCCATGACTTGGCGGTGTGCTTGTGAGTGTCCGTGCATTGATGCGTTGTGTACGTGTGTGCATGTTGCGAGGATGCGTCTTCTAGAGGACGTCGTCTTAGGTTGGCGGGTGGTTGTTCAATGGAGACTGCATGCGAGAGTGTGCTATGGCACGTGTTTCGGTGTGTTTGGGTGGGGATGGAGATAATGAGGGGGCGAAATGAAATGTAAAGGGCTTCGAGCAGTATTTGTAAAAATGAAAAACGTTCTTTATTAATATCCGTTATCATTATCTATATTATTATTTCTATTTTCATTATCATTACTACTACCAATGCTGCTACTACTACTACTACTACTACTTTTTGTGCCTAGGTTTGACGACCTTCATTCCTTCATTCTTGAAAGCAACCTGAACAAGTGGATTGGCAAGACCACAATGTCTCGTCTAACAAGGAAGGGATGGACAAGGCAGCTACCACCGTCCAGTCTGTGATAAGAAACTCTAGGGAGAGCTGGACAGTACAAGGTCTTCAGAGAAGAAGCCCACCTCAGTTAAGTGTTTCAGCCCTTAACTCCTTACACTCTAAGGGGGCCAGGCTGCTCCCAGGTCATGACTCCTGGGTACCCTTGTGCTGTCGCCTATTTTTCCTTTTTCCTGGTCCTCAGCAGGTTCTCACCTGCGCCTCCAGGGTGGTCGCCACTTCAGGACTGAGTCACCTTTTCTGGCAGACGTTTTAACCACTGAACTGTTGTATGCCTAGTTTAAGTAAGGAAATTTAATCCTTGATTTATGAAGTTTACTTTCATTCCTCCATGACCAGATCCAGCTGGAACTCTTTTCTGCTGCTTCTTGTCATTGCCTTGAGAGCCCATGTCCCCTCTCTGCCAGAAATCGACAGCTGTTTCATGAGGCTGTAGGCAGATGCACTCACAAACCCTCTTGCACCAATTTCTACGATGAGGACTCTGGCTTGGAAGCCAGGTTCTCTCAGGCTGCTGGCTAGACTAGTATACTTCTCGGCCTTGTAGATGTAGGCTTCCTCCATTTTTCTTTCATATGGCACAGTGAGCTCAGTCAGAATCGCTTGTTTTGTTGCATTGGACTGGAGTGCTATGTCAGGTCGCATTCCGCTCATGCTGACGATTTCCGGGTGTTTCTTCCCCTCTGGTAGGTCAACTGCGCATTCCCAATCTTCGGCACCATCAAGCAGCCCATGCCTCTATGCTCTGGATGTTACAGATATTCCTGCCAGACTTTATTTCCTTCTACAGAGCGGAGCTCTACTGGAACTTCTCCTGGGGTCGGTGCTCCGTGGACAGTGCTCACCACATGTGCATTTTTTTTTGGCACTTGGTTGTGCCTTCATGGCAGAGTAGGCATACAGGGTCATCTGCTTTCCTTCAGAGTGGGCATGCAGGGTCGTCGTCTCCTTTGGAGTGTATTTTCCCATGTTGTCCCCTGCCCCTGCTGGTCTTCCTGGACTGCCTTCTGGACACTTTTATCATCCTCTCCCTTCTTGATATGTATGATCATGTCTCTTTTTTTCTTTCCCCCTTGCCTTGGACCACCATTCCATCTTTGTCAACCCCAGGGCCTGTCTGTTGGTTTGGGTGTGTCCTATTATTTCCTTGTCTTTAGACTTTCTTCGCTGCACTGACTGCCTCCCTGACTTTCCATTTTCTGCCAGTCTTCAGCTTGGGTTGTTTGGATCTCACAACGCTGTCTCCTGAGTCTTCGAACATGCTGAGAAGTCTTGCCTTCCCTACCTTTTATTCTTCGACAGGGGATTTCAGAGGTAGCCTCAGCATGCTTGGTGACAGTAGAGTGCCATGTCAGTGAGTCAAGGCGGGAACCAAGCCATTTGCGTGTGTACTTGTTGATCTTTGCCTCAATCGACTTGACTGTGCTACAGCTGATATCATATATCAGGAGAGGCCACAGGAGCTTTGGTATCAGCATAGACTGTAGACACCTTACTTTGTATTTGCTAGGAAGGCCACACTGGTCTATGCTATGCAAGCCTTCTTCTGCTGTCTCTTGGTTTCCTTTCCTCTTTTTGTATTTTTCAGGGACTCATCATACAATATTCCAAGGCTCTTGACTGGCTCATCTAACACCGTTGGATTGGCTTGGTTGGCTACAGTGAATGTGACTGTTTCATCTACTTTTCCTTCACGCAGTGAGAGGCTCCATGATTTCTTTGGTTTGAAGTTCATCATGGCTGAGGCAACCACTTCAATATTTCACGGAGTGTCATCCTCTTTTGTTGAAAGGACTGTTGTGTCATCCATAAAGGGTTTCAAAGGGGGTATTTGGTATCCGTGATTGAGGTCGGGTTGATCCGTTCCTTTCATTGAGGCTTTAAAGATCAATTCCATTGTCAGCACGAACGGGATTGGAGAAATTGCACATCCAATGGCTATGCCCACTTCCAGATTGATCCAATCTGTCGTGTATTCCTTGGTGGTGAACTGCATCAAGAAGCCATGGAAGTACTTCTTCATCATTTCCCCGATGTTCGTCGGTACATGGTGCATTGCGAGAGCCAGTTGGATCAAATCATGAGGAACTGACCCGTACGCATTTGCCAGATCCAGCCATGCCACGTCAAGGTTCTTTTTCTGTACCTTTGCTCTTTGGATTACATCCCAAATCATTGTGGCATGTTCTACACAACCAGGAACTCCTGGGATGCCACCTTTCTGGACTGACACATCCAGGTACTTTCTTTCTTTCTTCTGTGTCAAACATTTTTGACACATCATGATTAATTGAAATAATGTAAGTGTTTTGGGGAGGTTTGTGTATGTGTGTGTTTTTGTGTGTATATATTAATTGTGTGTGTGTGTGTGTGTGTGTGTGTGTGTGTGTGTGTGTGTGTGTGTGTGTGTGTGTGTGTGTGTGTGTCTGTCTGTCTGTTTGCCTGTTTGTCTTTCAATTGCTCCCTCGTGCTCTCAGTCTCTGTCTGGTTATGACATGGCTGAAATAATGTTTCACAGACCCTTTCTGGAAGCACGATGAGCCCATCCTCATGTCACTGAACACAGCTGACTGAAAGTTCACACAGTGAGTGTGACAACTCAGGCAGCAGTGAACACAAACACGTGACATGCCAACATGAAGTGTCACAATGACACAAGTCATGACAACTGTGACAAATCATGACGGGAAGGTCGACGTCATTTCTCACTGTTACAAATCATGTCCGTGTGACCAATCACAATGCAACACCCCCCTCCCCCCACCTCCGCCCCCCTTCCCATCAACATTTGTGAATGTTAATTTCAAAAGAGAATGCAGCCAATAACACCTTTTCCTTCGTTGCTGTTTTCGTTAATCACCGAAATGTTCATCGATGATACACGTGATTACTCACTGGTTCAGTGATTTTGTTTCCTTGCTTGCCTGTTTTGTTTTGGCTCTTTTTTTTCTCTATAGAAAACTTGAAGAAAATATGATTTCGAGCTCTCGAAATATGTATGTAATAAGAGAAATATACATATTTCTTCAGGGGTCCACATCATGCTTAAGTAATAATGAAAATAACAATGAATACTTATATAGCACACTATCCAGAAGTCTGCTCTAGGTGCTTTACAAAAACACTTTTGTTTACATAACACATTACAGTACTGTTGCATACACACACACCAAAATGTGACTAAACACACACACACACACACACACCATGCATACATACATTTTAACACACGTTTCCCTAACAGCTGCACTCAAGTGTGTGACACCCCAGTCTCCGCGATGAAGGCAGCTGTACACTGCAGGTCCTCAACACAGTCATATAATTTCCTGGTCACTGGAGTTGGAGCAGAACAGTACCTCTTCCTGAGCACCTCATGGAGGGGGCAGGACTGCAGCAGGTGATCTGTTGTCTGGCTGTCAGTCCGGCAGAGGCACCATGCTGAGTGACACAGTAGTATTCCTTTTTTTCTTTCTTGTCTTTTGTGTGAAAGTGAGGAACACTCTGCCCTCGACTTCTTAATCACTGAGGTTTCTTTCGCTGTAGGAACAGAGGTGTCGAGTCTTTGGTGGTCCCGATATTCAGGAAGGTCATAATTCACTGATTGTGGGTCAGCAATGTGAAAGAAGACACAACAAACAACTCTAAACAAAAATGAATATGATGTGGAGTAACACAACGTCGGATACGCTGAATATATAAATATGTTGTTAATCACCACGATCTAAGCTAGTCTTTAGAGTAGTTTTGTAGTAATTAAGCAGATATCAAATGCAAGGATGACTTGAACTCGAAGTCCAGTTGGAGAAGAAGAAGGGAAAACCCAGAAGAAAATATGCAACAACCACTCCCTATCACTTAAAAGCTACGAATTTCAGAAGCAAAAAGACCAAATGTTCTCGTTTCCCGTATGCTTGTAGAATCATCCCACAAACACAGCACTGAGCAGTTACCCCTTAAAATCGGCTCGCTATATTCATCCCACTGTTTTAAACAAAGGAAACAATAAACAGTAAACCTGCAAGTGACACACAAAGAATGCTTCAGAGA
>NC_134889.1:21629326-21654326 GCF_041734735.1 Babylonia areolata | reverse complement strand
GATGCCGAATCATGTAATTGTTGTAATTCAATGTGCTCACTGGCTTAGTGTGCTTGTGATATTACCATAATCTATACAACAAGCACAACAAAATAACAAAAAAGATCCACACAACAAAACTGCTCATACAAAAGGTACAAGTTCATGTGTGTTTTATCCCAGCATAGCATCAAATGAAATAGACTTCATAATCCAAATGAACACTTCAAACACTTCATCTGCAAAGAAAACCTACTTGTCAAACCCATACTTCACACAATAAAGACACACAACCTCATCAAACAAACACTCAATCTGCTAAAAAAAAAAAAAAAAAAAAAAAAAGAAAGAAAAAAAAAAGTGCAGATATGTTGCACAGGTAATCAATTCTTGTGGTACATAGTGTCATCAGGGTGGATGGTGTTGATGTTGAACCTTCTTCCTCCACTCTTTTTTCTCTACTGGTGGTGTCAGTATGTTCCAAAAATGCATGGTTTATCCTGAAACAGTTTGTTATGTAATACTTCTTTATCTCTTTTCATTTCCTTTGTTTTGAATTATTTTCTATATGTTCTAAAGTTTATTCATTAATGCTAATAATGTTAGATTAAATATCAACAGTAATTTCAGTTTTGTACATTTACATCACAGCTTTCATTCTTTACACAGGACTTTACAAAATGCTTTACTTCTAGTTCTATGTATTTTATCAGAAAATAAAAAAGAATACACTTATATATATATATATATATATATATATATATATATATATATATATATATATATAAATCATAATATAATCAGACAAAGCAGTTTACTGATAATAAAAGTATGAAATAGTGATTATTAATGCTGTATCACTATGAGTATCAGTGTGCATATCAGTGTGTATGTGCATGACATGCTGCAATCCATTAAGTTACTTTATGCATAGTGGCATGTCAAGCACATGCACACTTATATCATTTATGTAAATGTCTGTGCAAAAGTTTACAATTCCATACATGTACATCTAGACAAAGTTTGTAAAAAGAAACTAAGTTTGCACACTTCATGGTAAATTTATACTATAAATCATAGTACATTAACAGTTGACTCACTCACTCATAGATAGTTCACCAGCAGACAGTTCTTTAGTTGACAGTGTAGTTAGTGTGGTGGTGTTGCCTCTCCTTCTGATGACATGACTTGCCAGCAGTGATCTCAGAATTATTCATTGGTGTACAGGCAGGCATATAAAGTACCATCATATCTTTCAGGGCTGAAAAAGAAATTGAACTATTAGTAATACTGTTAGTATTTACTGTTGACACAACTCTATATTTATTTACCTCAAAACAACACAGACACAGAAACACACACACACACACACACACACACACACACACACCAACCTGACACACATTCACATAAAATATCCATTGAAGCAAATTCTGTGAAACTGAAAACTGTTCATGTCATGCCCCTGTACCTCCCCATGCTCAGTTACATATAATGGTTAAACTGTGAAGGGACAGTGTGTGTGTGTGTGTGTGTGTGTGTGTGTGTGTGTGTGTGATATTGTGTGAGTATGTGACTCACTGTGTGACACACATTGTGTGTGTGTGTGTGTGTGTGTGTGTGTGTGTGTGTGTGTGTGTGTGTGTGTGTGTGTGTGTGTGTGAGTGAGTGACATGTATACACACTGTGTCACACATTGTGTGTGTGTGTGTGTGTGATCTTTTAATTTACATTCTGTTAATTTCCTCAGATTCACTTTATTCTTTTAATCATTTTTATTCCACATGTCAAACAGTGAATTTCTGTTCCAATGTAAGACAATAAATCAGTCTTGAGTCAATCATTGTTAAATAAATTATTATCAATTGATTATATCATCATTACATTTCAGTATTTGTCAATGTGGGTAAAATAAGAATGCTTACCTTCAGACACTTCAGCTATATCCAGTCCCCCAGTCACTTTGCTTGCATATTCCTTGTGTGAGCTGTGAGAAACACAGTTCTGTCACTTCAGTGCAGCAAGTCAGTTTCACTTGTTTCCATGTCAGTCACAACACTGATGGCACCTGGTGCAAGTGATTTCGGCAATTACAGGCGAAGGCTTCCAACCTTTCTGTATCTAGTGCAAATGTTGATTCGTCATCAACATCAAAATTAATATTATTGTTGATGAAAGGTGAACGACAACCCTGCGTCGTCTGCTTTCGAAATCAGCGTTGCCTTCGTGTTCACTGAGATCGATTTCATGACCATCAGCCTAGTTAGAACGGTCAGTTCCATCAATGAAGTACTGGGTTAGAAACTCACAAATGTCGTCTTCTTCACTGAATGGCAAAATGTGTGCAACGCAAGTGTATCTTGTCAGGAAATCGCCAAGTCACTCTTGAAAACGTGCTTCCGAACCCTGCGACCATGTTTATTTGAGCTAGCGTGCTGAATGGCTGGTTTCGTCACGTGGCCTCTCTCGGCCAATGACAGAGGGGATTTTCCTTCATAGTGACGCATTGTTTACGTAGTGTATCCTTATTTTGAAAGCGACGATTCGCTCGTTGTTAAAAAATCAACCAATGAGAAGGACATAGATTGAAAGAGATGGACTTGACCTTCAAAACAATGTATGATTCGACCGGTCGATTCCAAGAGATGAGGGAGGGCAAGCTTGTCAAAGTTGATCGATTTCGCGAAGTCATAGGCGATCAGAATGACGGGTTAGGCATTTTAAGCACACTTTTAAGGCAAAAGAAGACACAGTTATGCCTAGATACTTCAATATGAGATAAAAGAAAGCCTAAAGTTTACTATGAAGTCAAAATCTGAAAATCGACAACCTGACCCCCACCCGCCTAAAATCGCCGCTAGCGGGAAAGTTGGTCAGGGACAAAGCGACTCATTCCGTGATGGAGGGTCACATATCTGTGTGCTGCTATGTATTTGATACTGAAAACAACAGCGGAAACTGAAACGATGATGAAAGCCATTGTTCTCGTGCGCAAAAGAGTCTGGTATTTTAGTGGTTTGAGCACACAGTAGCATCTCTCACAGGCTATGATAACTGACAGGACAAAGGAAATGATAGAAGAACTAAGGACTGTGATAAGCTGGTTGTTGACCACAAACTTCAGAACTGGACCAGCAATTGTCCCTTTGTCATACTGCACATAAAACTCTTCACTAAACAGCAAAACATGCGAGGCAATAAAGACTCCATCAGCCAGAGACATAGAAAAGAGTAACAGGTTGACGCGATCTCTAAGGCCCTGTTTGGAGAACACCACCATGTTGATAATGTTACCAGGCACACCAATGAGAAACAAGATTTGCATTATAAAAAATCTGATTAGCCGTGTATATGTTTCCACCTGTAAACTCACAATATTGTCAGGATTATCCCAAGGCACGAACTCCATCTCACTGAATCTGATTTCGATACATCCCTCTGGAACTGACTCATTCCGGGTGTCATTTTGCAGGTCAGTGTGCACTGACGGTGTGTTGTGGGTGGTGGTGTCCATGAACGGTAGAGAAGTGTTCAGCATGGCAACAAGGACTGATGTGGGATGTCTATGGAATTAAATGTTTTCATATGTATGTCAACTCTTGTTGGTCTATTATGAATAGCTCTTGTCCAAAGATTGTGAATGTAAACGCCAAACGGCTGTTGACATCAAGGTAGCCTGACAGCAGAAAGTCATTGTCTACCATTGTCAATTGGCATTGGAAGCAACAACATAACAACAAAATACAGAAAGACGAAAATAAACAACGAATGTCAGGTCTTTCAGCTGTCCCAATACACGTGTGATAACACATTGAGTTTACTTTTAAATGAACACATGGCAAGCAAAAAACAAAACAAAAAACGAACAAACAAACAAACAAAAAACAAACAAAAACAAAACAAAACAAACAAACAACGACGCTCAGCTTGAACTTATATTTTGGAAGACTGCTTAAGCCAGAGACAATCTAAGTGTAATCATTCCTTGAGGAAGTTGTAATATATCCGCTTCTATGTGTTACGCCTGAAAGTCAGATGAATTAGAAGACGTATAGTGAAAAGAAAGCCAAGATTGAACTTTTCTACACAATCGACGTATATAATAGTCAGTGCTAAATCACACAAGACAAAGCAGTGTTAGTGGCCATAGCAGATACCAACAACGCACAGCCAGTTTCAGTTGGTATCATTATAATTTCACGTAGGAGCTGGGATAAGATGAGACCAAATAAAGCATACCGTGACTGTCAGCTAGAAATAAAAGAAGACATAAAGACACTTCACGTAGTCAGCCAAATCATTAGTTATTTCAACCTCGATAGGAAGCACTGTGTTAGCAAATAAACAAAAATATACAAACAAACAAAAAGCATGGTCTGTTATGAATAGCTCTCGTCCAAAGATTGTGTATGTAAACGTCAAACGGCTGTTGACATCAAGGTAGCCTGACAGCAGAAAGACATTGTCTACCATTGTTAATTGGCATTGAAAGCAACACCATAACAAACAAACAAAAAGCATCGACAAACAACACAAAAAACAGAACATGTATGTGTACACAGAATGAGACAACGAAGCGACTCGTTTCGACGGAAGAAGTCAATCCCACGGGTCAAAACTCATCGCCTTCTCATCTCGTCTCTGGTGCACAATGTGTTTGTATCGCGTACAGACTACGATTTTTGTTTCCTTCTTTGGTCATGGTCAGTAATCTGACGGGAATCAACATAGTGGATCATTACTGTTTTCCCTTCATCCGTCTAATCGTTTCTGTCATGGGTTAAGACCAGGAACACAGCTGATTCTTTTATTTTATCCGGGTCTTTCAAATATCTTTAATCGTTATCACGTACTCGACGTACTCTATGTTATGCAGCTGATTATGACTTAATTTGTTGTCATTGTTGTTGATTCTGTTGTTGTCATCGTCGTTGTCATCGTTGTTAATGATGATGTTATTAATATTGTTGATGCTGCTGCCATTGCTGCTCTTGTCGCAATTCTATATAATGTATAGATCTTTCTTCATTCTGTCTGTATTCATTGATCTTTGACAGCTTTTCCTCCTTTCATTCAGTCTTTGCGGTCTAGTGAAGATGTTCCAGCTTCTACTACTGCGACTACTACCACTACTTTGTGTGCCTGTGTTTGACGACCTCAGACTCCTTTTTTTCTTGAAACCGACCTAAACAAGTGGAGTGGCAAAACCACCATGTCTAGTCTAACAAAGAGATGTCGGACAAGGCAGTTACCACCATGTCCAGTCTGACAAAGAGAGGATGGACAAACAGGAAGCTGCTGAAGCACACCAAGATCCAGGTCTACCTGGCCTGCATCATCAGCACCCTGCTGTACGGCAGTGAGTCATGGACCCTGCACACCTGACAGGAACGAAAGCTGAGAGCATTCCACATGCGCTGCCTCTGACACATCCTGAACATCACCTGACAGGTAAAAAGCTCCGTCCTGGGAAGAGTCGGAATCCCCAACATGTACACCCTGCTGAAACACAGACGCTGGTTCAGTCACACAGCGTGAATGGACGATCTCCAAGGATCTCCTTCACGGAAAACTGGTACAGGGATACCGTCCCACAGGCAGACCCCAACTGTGTTTTACAGACACGCAGGAAGCTAAGCCTCAGGATGATCGGCTGGGAGGCAGACGGTGAAGAAGGCCTGTCCAAGTTTGAAGAGATACTTGTGTACCGTTCCGAGGCAAAGTGGCTGAAAAGAAAGGCCTAACGCCAGCCAGCCAGACAGACCAGCGTCAGACTTCACCTGTGCGCAGTGTGGGAGGGACTGTCACTCCCGAATTGGCCGGCCTGCCTAACCCTAGTCGAGGCTCCATCAGTCACCAGCGACAGCATAACTGACGGATGCCTGTCTCCACATACCATCTTTTAAGGCTTGTGTGTTGTGTATATGCACGTGTGTACTCTCTTATCTTTGTCCATTACTTGTATTTGCCATTTAATTCGTTTTTGTTGCTATTACAGATACATTGTTTCCTTTTAAACTTTTTTTGTTTTATGGAGAAAGTGCCATGTCTACTGTCAGTATGTTTCTGGCTTTTCTCCCTGTTTACTATTTAGTTCTTCCAAAGTATGCCTGTCCTGTTTCTGGCTGTTCCCCCTGTATGCCCGTCCTGTTTGTGTCTTTTCCCCAACATTGTTGCTGTTGTTTATTGTTTTGCTCGTTTCCTTGTGAGCCTGTTTCTTTCTTTCTTCTGTGTCAAACATTTTTGACACATCGTGATTAAATGAAATAATGTAAGTGTTTTGGGGAGGTTTGTGTATGTGTGTGTTTGTGTTTTTTTTTTTTTTTTTCTGTGTGTGTGTGTGTGTGTGTGTGTGTGTGTGTGTGTGTGTGTGTGTGTGTGTTTTCAAGTAACCAGAGAGAATAGGAACGACTCACCACGAGACAGCAAAAGAAATATCAATAATTCACTGCAGTGCATGGCTTGTGAGTTTCATAATCAACACAGCCCTCTACGTTTCATTTTCAAAGACGAGCTCTGTCGATCAGAGTCACTGCCAGAAGAAGTCATACGAAACGAGCAAGAAAAAAACAAACAAACACAGAAACAAGGAAAGAAATATTAACGAAGGACCAAACTAAAAACAACTTATAAGTGTCATGCGATACGGACGGACGTTTGAGCGTGTGTGTGTGTGTGTGTGTGTGTGTGTGTGTGTGTGTGGAGGGGGGTGGGGAGTGGGGTATCTGTTTGTCTGTCTGTCTCTCAATTGCTCCCTCGTGCTCTCAGTCTCTGTCTGGTTATGACATGGCTGAAATAATGTTTCACAGACCCTTTCTGGAAGCACGATGAGCCCACCCTCATGTTACTGAACACAGCTGACTGAACGTTCACAAAGTGAGTGTGACAACTCAGGCAGCAGTGACCACAAACATGTGACATGCCGACATGAAGTGTCACAATGACACAAATCATGACAACTGTGACAAATCGAGAAATCATGACGTGAAGGTCGACGTCATTTCTCACTGTTACAAATCATGTCCGTGTGACCAAAGACCATGCAACACCCCCTGTCCCCCCCCCCCCCCCACTACCCCCCCCCCCCCCCCCCCCCTCTCATCCATCAACATTTGTGTATGTTAATTTCAAAAGAGAATGCAGCCAATAACACCTTTTCTTTCGTGCTGTTTTCGTTAAGCGCCGAAATGTTCATAGATGATATACGTGATTACTCACTGGCTTGGTGATTTTTTTCCCCCTTGCTTGCCTGTTTTATTTTGGCTTTTTTTCTCTATAGAAAACTGGATCTCGAGCTCTCGAAATATGTTAATAATAAGAGAAATAGACATATTTCTTTAGGGGTCCACATCATTCTTAAGAAATAATGAAAATAGTAATTAATACTAATATAGCACACTATCCAGAAATCTGCTCTAGGTGCTTCACAAAAACACTTTTGTTTACATAACACATTACTGTTACACACACACACACCAAAATGTGACTAAACACACACACACACACCATGCATACATACATTTTAACATACATACATGTGTGCCCAAACAGTTGCACTCAAATATGTCTTCTTACAGACTGAATTAGGCACGTGTCTTTGTGAACTAGAACTATAGTTTACTCTTTCTCTCACAACTTCCTATATTCTTGCTGATAGCGTCCTTTTGCTTCTCTCACAAATTTCCATAGTTTGGAACTCCATATTAAATATGAACACACATCTAACTATCGATCATTGTTCACTTATTTGATTTTTTTTCCTGGAAAATTCGACAAGATATGCTCATGAAATTAGCCAAATGGCCCTGTCGAAATGTCAGGAGAGGGAGAGTGGTAGTATGCTTCTTCTTCTTCTCGTTTGTCAAAGGGACACCCCAGTCTGCGATGAAGGCAGCTGTACGCTGCAGGTCCTCCACAGTTGGATCAGGCCAGTACCTCTTCCTGAGCACCTCATGGAGGGGGCAGGACTGCAGTAGGTGATATATTGACTGGCTGTCAGTCCGGCAGAGACACCATGCTAAGTGACACATTAGTATCCCTTTTTTTTTCTTGTTTTTTTGCGTGAAAGAGAGGAGCACTCTGCCCTCGACTTCTTAATCACCGAGGTTTCTTTCGCTGTAGGAGCAGAGGTGCTGAGTCTTTGGTGGTCCCGGTATTCAGGAAGGTCATAATTCACTGATTGTGGGTCAGCAATGTGAAAGAAGACACAACAAACAACTCTAAACAAAAATGAATATGATGTGGAGTAACACAACGTCGAATACGCTGAATATATGAATATGTTGTTAATCACCACGATCTAAGCTAGTCTTTAGAGTAGTTTTGTAGTATTTAAGCAAATATCAAATGCAAGGATGACTTGAACTCGAAGTCCAGTTGGAGAAGAAGGGAAAACCCAGAGGAAAATATGCAACAACTACTCCCTTCTGTCTGTAGACTATGACAGCCTACACCTCATGAATATGTATTTCAGTATGTTCAGATAAGGTGTTTCTCTCATGCCTTCCTTAAGCTGTACACACTGCACGCTGTAGGGAACCAATTAGATATCCAATCATAAACAGCCACTATCACTCAAAAGCCATTAATCTGAGAAGTAAAAAGACCAAATGTTATCGTTTCCTGTATCCTTGAAGAGTTATCCCACAGATATAGTGCAGAAAAGTTACCCCTTTTATAGTGACTCATTATATTCATCCCACTGTTTTTAAACAAAGGAAACAATTCACAGTAAGCCCACATGAGACAAGAAAAGAATGCTGTAGGGAAATCGAATCAAAACGAAGCAAATTTCTGTTACAAATAAAATAAATATGAAACGAGGATTCGAAATTAATACATTACAAAATAACAACATATTACAATAAACAAATCTGATAACTGTCTCAGATAAAACACTTCCCCCAAATCTTACTAGCTCCTGATACTTACGTCCCCTTGATGCCAACACAATTCACAAGCAGCGTCACTGATTTAACATAACAAAAAACAAATTACACAGCTTTTCCCTCACCTGTCACCAGGTAAACAGGCACACCACTGCACCCGGGGTGAAGAAGACAGACCACACAGACCAACATCGAGGCAGCAGGGGGATGACAATGAAAACACCCCACAGCTAACAGAGGGCACCTAACAACTCACTCACTGGCTCGGCTATCTGTCTCTTCAGAGAGCTTGCCTCCTAAAGCAAAGCAAAATCTTTGTCTCCATACTTGAATCCACCTCCTGAGTTTAAGAGGCTCAACAAGTGGAACACGCCACACACATATCTCAAGAGATGCACGTGCAAAAGTTTAGCGTTGAACTGAACAATAAAGAGAACGAAAGAGAGGGGGGGGGGAAAGGGGGAGAAAGAGTGTGAGAAAGAGGGAAAGGGGACGTGGAGGGAGGAAAGAGAGAGAGAGAGAGAGAGAGAGAGAGATGAAACACACACAAACGAATGCCACGAGCCTCGACATAAAATATGTTAAGGATCGTTACATTCCTGCTGACGAATATCAGTTTGGGTTTGGGACAAGGCAGTTCTCTTCACTATTATTCATATTATATTCCCAACTTCAACAGGCCTGAGAGATTTAAAAAAAACCAAAAAAACAACAATAACAACAAAACAAACAAACAAAAAAACTGTAGTGTAGGTCAGAAAAGTTGAACAACTCTCCCAAAGACGCATATTAAATCTATGGGATGGATGTGTGGATTGTGTGGTCCCTGTCTTCCCTCATGAGCACACAATACACTGGGCATGCCAAAAATACCCACCTCTGATAGGACTCAATCCATTCTCTTCCTTTCCATTGTCAATCCGTTAATCCGTGATGTTAACCACTTCCCCACAAGACATGGTATCCTTTTTTTTTTCTAAGGCACTGGAGCAGGACTGAACCACGCATATTCTTCGGTTCTGAAGCAAGCAGACAAATCCCTAAGGCTGCTGCACATTAATTTTGACGTCAAATGACTAAATTCAAAACTTACAACAATGTTGACGTTTTCTTCTTCCTGTGATAAACAGATGTGACTGCAGTTGACGTAATAACACCGTTTACATCATGTTTTTTGTGTGTGTTTTATCATATCTCTATTATTCTTTTATTTCCGTGGTATAGGAGACGTTGCCATCTCCTTCAAGCACATCGCAACACATGGTAGATCTCTAGATCTGCAAAAACCAGTCTACAACAGGCTGAAAGAAACGATGGATTCAATATTTTTTATGTTCATTCCAGTTAATTCAGTGTCCACTTTAGAATATCTATATGCATTCAGTAAACACGTTGATGATGTAGTTATTATCAGTGTAAGTGTTCTGTCCAGAATTTGTCTTTCTTTCCTTTTAATTGTAAACAAAAAACACCAGGTCATGTCGTCTTCGAACACAACCTGCCTTCTAGACGGCCAAACACTGTGGTAAGCGGTTTTTTGAATTTTCGGATTTCGGAACCTATCTCAACGAAATAAACCGTAAATGATTCGAAAATGCGGCTTAATTCGAGAAACTTACAATCTGTTATTGGTATGACTCTGAAGATCTTTTTTCATGCTATGTTTAAGCCAATTTTGGTATTGGCAGACAAAGTATTTTCCGAGAAAATGGCAGTGTTAAAAGTTTACCACTCACACACACACACACACACACACACACACACACACACACACACACACACACACACACACACACACACACACAGAAAAACAGACACACACACACACACGCACGCACGCACACAGACAACGGACAATGAAGAGAGTCAATCCAAAATGGTATTCTTTGCATCGACTATATTAAATTGTATTTCAGACAGGCCCATCTGTTGTTGCTTGTTAGGTTTTGTTGTTGTTGTTGTTTTTCTTTCTTTTCTTTCTGTTGGGGGAGGGAGACTGAGGGGGAGGCAGAAAAACTGATGGACTGACAGCATTGAAGAATAGACAAGAAAACCATTTGACGCATAACTAACAGACCTGGAAGAATCTGGTGAACAGTTCTGTGGGCCACCCCATTGACATTTCACTGAGAAGAAGAAGCAGAAGAAGCAGAAGAAGAAGAAGCTAAAGCAGAAGAAGAAGAAGAAGAAGAAGAAGAAGAAGAAGAAGAAGAAGAAGAAGAAGGAGGAGGAGGAGGAGGAGGAGCAGAAGAAGAAGAAGAAAAACAGCATCCTTTCAACGAACTAAGGTAGTTGAGACAAGTACCAAATGATGTAGATCTGAATGTAATACCTTACCAAAGTCCTCATTTAACCGAGGAATCTGGGTAATCACAGGAAAGACCACTGTTTCCATTTCTGAATTTTCATGGGTATACTGAACATTTATATTCTTCTATTCTTTCTTTTTTTATTTAAATTTTTTTTTATGTCTTTCTTATGCAATTATGATAATCAACATCAGCAGCTTCCGGCAAGTCATGCTGCTAATCGTTGAAAGAATTATATAAGTGTGTGTGTGTGTGTGTGTGTGTGTGTGTGTGTGTGTGTGTGTGTGTGTGTGTTCCTGAATACACACTTTTAATTAAACATTGAGCGTGCGCGTGTTTATGAGTGTGTTTATGTTTATGTTTGAGTTCATGTGTGTGTGTGTGTGTGTGTGTGTGTGTGTGTGTGTGTGTGTGTGTGTGTGTGTGTGTGTGATGGAGCAGAGGGAGGGGGTATTTGTGAATATGGAAAGTTGCAATCAGTCTGCGTGTATACGTATATCTGTGCTCATAGGTCTGTCCATGTTCAATTCCGCATGTGTTTGTTAATGTGTGTGTGTGTGTGTGTGTGTGTGTGTGTGTGTGTGTGTGTGTGTGTGTGTTTACTTAAAAAAAGTTACTATCAAAATATCAGGGATGATCATTAGGCCACAGTGCAGAATTAAAAATGATAGACCTAGAAGTAAATGCATTCTCTTCCTAGGAAAATAATGCTTCGTTTTTTTGTTGTTTTTTTTGTTTCTTTGTGTGTGTGTTTTTTTTTGGTTTTTTTCCCCAAGGTATGAACAACAAATTCAGTGATGCGTTCACTCGGGAAATAAATTGTCCGAGTACTTGTCAGACCTTGCCGAACTGAAGTAAAGTTGTAGGCTGTCTTCATTGTTATGCTTTAATTTAATGTTATTTTATCTATTCATCTACCTATCTATTTGTTTCAAAAGATTTAAATCTTACTGTGACTCCCTCATCGAGAGTAATGTTGTACAGAAATGCTGATTTATTTTATTTTCTATTTTATTTATTTTTTTTAAAAGAAAGACGATAAGGTGATATTAAAACCGTGTGGGAATAATTGTTTTCAATATCAACATAGAATTTCCGACATAAAAACGAAATGGTATCAAATGAGAAATCTCCACGTGTGCATAGTGACAAATTGATTTTGAAGGAAATAGGATTATTAGATAAAGGCAGCAACAACTTTTGAGGTACTGTTAAAGACAGCATTGATCACATGCTTTGGCTTTGTCAGGCGTGTGTGTAGTGCTGGTTTATTAACAAGCAGTTTAGTTTCTTAATTCATCATTTCTCTAAGAACATCTCTCTCATTATCATGGGTTGTTTGATACGTGCAAAGTGCAGGACACACATGACCACTGCATCGTTTGATCAGAATGCCTCACTCCATGACTGTTTTCAGACAAGGTGTTACCAAGCTGACATGTCCCGTCTTGTTTTTTTGTTTGTTTTAGATCTCACCAACACAACTAGAAGGGGAGTGTGGTGTGAGGCCAGACGAGATCTTCCACCAACTATGGGGATGTTTTCAGGCAACGGCTGAGACACAATGGGTTCGGAGTTCAGTTTACACAAGGACAACATGTTACGTCATGCCACACATCTCACAGATATAACGTTCACTACCTTCATGCAAGCTTGCCTTTCCTTTAGTAGAGTACTGTGTCTTGATGGGAAAAAGATCATCTTTCGTTGCACTTATAAAACTGCGTAATTCATGTAATCATATCATATCATTCACGTTTACTGCACACACACTCTCTATCTCCGTCTGTATGTCTGTCTGTTTGTCTGTCTGTCTGTCTCTATTACACACACACACACACACACACACACACACACACACACACACACACACACTCACACACACACACGCACGCACGCATGCACACACCCACACATACACACACACACACACTATCTGCGCCTTTGATTAAGCTTGTACGTATCATTATTTAAAGCCCACATTGAGACAGAAACGGTGAAATACACGTTTTAATCATTGACTACACCAAGGCTTTTGACTCCGTTCATAGAACAAGTCTGGTCAATCTAAAAAAAAAAGCGGAAAGGTCTTTGAAAATGCTTCGCATTTTTCATGGTATGAACAACGAATTCAGTGATGTGTTCGCTTGAGAAATAAAATGTCTGACTTCATATCCGACCTTGCCGACCTGAAGTAAGGATGGAGGCTGCATTCATTGCTATGCTTAATTCTATTTCATAATAATAATAATAATAAGATAATAATACTGTACCTTTATATAGCGCCCTTTCTCCCTAAGAGATCAGGGCGCTTTGCGTGAGAGAAAAATATTCCAAGTTACATAAATCATTTATGACCACTTTCTCAAAACCCCTCTACTCTCCCTTTCCCACTCTTCATACATCGAAAGTGAGCTGACATGGGTACTGTTTGTGAACAAGGAAGCTGAGAGTGCTTATAGTTAGGTTTTAAAAACGATTAGTTTTTAGTGATGAGCGAAAAGCAGAGATAGAATCAGATGCACGGAAATGACGAGGAAGGTTGTGCTAGATGTGAGGAGCAGCAAAGAAGAAAGAGCGTTCACCATAGGTTCTTGTATTGACATGAGGAAGTTTCAAAAGCAGCAGTCAGAGGAAGAGCGGAGATTTCTTGCGGGAATGTAAACACTGATAAGGTCATAAAGATAAGTAGGTCCTGCGGATTGGAAAGCACAATAGCAGAGACACGCAACTCGGGTATTCAATTCTTGCTTCAATGGGGAGCCAATGTAGAGTGCGGAGGTGAGGAGAAATGTGGGATTCTGAGAGTCGGACGGGCAGCATTGTAGTCCGCAAGACCGAAGGGTTTACCGGGCGCTCCCCATGCCCCCTCCCCACCCCCACCCCCCACGCCCCCTCCTCCCCCACGCCTCCCCCCCACCCCCACCACCCCAGGAATAATGTAGACTAGTCTTAAAATGTTCTTCGGGGCCTGCTGAATTCATTTTTACATGTTCCCAAGATAAAAAAAAGAAAGGGCTCGCTCAGAATTACTGCCCTTGGCACAAGGGTATCCTCTTGAGCCCCGGCCAATGAAATTAAGACAAGCTCAACTTCAAACCCTCATAAATCATATTCATATAAAGGAAACCACCACATATTATTCATTTTCCTTTATAATGGGGCCCTTTCTATGCGAACAGAATTGAAATATCTTCATTCATTCCTTCACAATGAAGACTTGTATTGGCCTACTATCAAATCTTTGATGAATTAACGTAAAATTGTCCTGTCGTTTGATTTTGTCACTCAATTATCACTCTTTCCGAAATCATTCTTACAGAGAGACCTGCAGGGTCTGCTGGGAATCATTTCAGTACGATTGAATGAATATTTGACCCTTTGGAAAGTCACACTAATAGAGTTGCTTCCCCTACCCCCATGATGCTATTTCGCCAGGAATCGCTTTTGAATCGCAAAATTGTGTGGTTTTTGTGGGTAAGATTTACGTATGCCATGTTCCTCTGCTTCAGAATACAATAAATACTGATTTCAAGAACTTTCGTTCAAAATACATTGTATAATTCGTGCAAATAAGCGGTATTAGTCAGAAAAATGAAGTTTATCCACCGAGCACCTACCACCTCCCCCACCCTAACACTCACAGAAATGAAGGAGACTGGTTTTAAAAATATTCAGAGTCTTCTGTGATGATTTCACAATTGTTTCCCACACAAAGCCACGCGATTTGATATTTTGAAAGTAATTGTGAGGCCATCGTTGGGCCAACCTGATGTTTATAAATGTAACAAGATTTTTGTCTACCTCTCCTATCCTCAAGCAGGAAATAATTCAAGGATGTGATTTAATGGGGGCGATAATTTTATAGTGTGCTCTTGTTTGCTGTTGATAATTAACTAGTGGACAGTCTGGGGTATCATGATTTCATATTCACATTTATTTTGTGTATATGTTAAAGTGAGCCTGGTTATGGTAAAAGAAGATAGATGAAATGGAGCCAAGAAAGAGCAAATATGAAACAATCTCCCATCAAAGGTTGAGGAAGTCCCAGACTGCATTACAAATAGTGAAGAATAGACTGGAGAGCTTCTAATATCACTGATAGTGAAAAGACGCTAAACTAAAGTACGAACGAACGGGAGAGCCTTTGGTCTGTATTTGCAATATAAACGGCAGCAGTTTCAGTTAGAGAAGCGTCAGTCAAGATATAGTTAGACGGTGACTGCTGGAACCTGCAGACTTCCTATATCGGATGGACATGTCTGCAGATTTATGAGGACCTAAGCCCATAACATGGAGACTGCTATAAAATGCTTCAGAATTAACACAGTTAACGCTGCTGTTGTTTTGTGCACATGTCAAATGAAGTGTATAACATATGAACGGACTGGGAATTTAAGTTTCTTCTACAACTTTCATTTTTCCTGTGTGCTGGCTGGTCATCATGGCTTGGCTTCGCTGACAAAGATCTAGGAAGGGCGTTGTCCACGTCTGATGCAGGCACGCTCATGGCTGACAAGGCCAATGCGGGAAAAGCAGAGTCGGCCGCAGCGGTTGCAAGGGAAAGTCTGGTCTGGGTTCCCGGCTGCAGCGTCGTGGTTCTTCCTCCTTCTGCGTTTGTCCTCAAGGCTGGCCCTGCGGTTGTTTTTGAAGGAGGAGACAGTTTGGTGGATGGTGCGTCGCCAGGTCTCTCGATCAGCGGCTACTGCGGACCACTGGCGATGGTCAATGTGACAGGCACCGAGAGCTTTCTTCAAGGAGTCTTTGTATCTCTTCTTGGGTGCTCCTCTGTCACGGTGGCCAGTGGACAGTTCGCCATACAGCGCGATCTTGGGCAGGCGGTGGTCCTCCATCCTGGACACGTGCCCTGCCCAACGTAGCTGGGTCTTTAGCAGCACTGCCTCGATGCTGATAGTCTTTGCCTGCTCCAGAACCTCGACATTTGTGATGTAGTCACTCCAGTGGATGCTGAGGATGGTGCGAAGGCAGCGCTGGTGAAAGCGATCAAGCAGTCGTATGTGGTGCCGGTAGGTGACCCAGGTTTCGGAGCCATACAACAGGGTGGGCAGTACAACAGCTCTGTACACGCTGATCTTTGTGTCTTTCTTCAGGTGTTTGTTGTTCCACACACTCTTGTACAGTACTGGCTGGTAGGAAAGGTTAAATAGCACTGCCATGGAACTGTGTCCTTTTGAACACTAACATTTTACTGTTCTTTATTATTTGCTGTTGAAATGCCTTGGATTTTTTGTTCTTTTTTTTTCTTTCTTTTTTGTATTTTTATGATGATGATGGTGGTATGGATGTTTATATAGCGCCTTTACTTGGTCAGAGACCAAGCTCTAAGCGCTTTACAAAGACGGAGTCATTTGCACAACAGGAAGCCTACCTGTTTAGAGCCGACTGACAGCTGCTTCTGGGCGCTCATCATTTGTTTCCCGTGCCATTTAACCAGATTCTAGTCGCACCCTATGCAGCAACGGAGCTCTTGATGCAGAAGTGACGCTGCGCATCGCCAAGGCCAGCTCCGCCTTTGGCAGACTCAACAACAGGCTGTGGAACAACAAAGGCATCAGGCTCAACACCAAGATGGAAACCCACAAAGCTGTTGTGCTGACCACCTTGTTGTACTGCTGTGAAACATGGACGACGTATCGCCGTCACATTCAACAACTTGAGCAGTTTCACCAGAGATGCCTACGAAAGATCCTCGGCATAAAGTGGCAAGACAGGGTCTCCAACCTCCAGGTCCTAGAGAGGAGCGGCCTGCCCAGCATCGAAAGCCTGCTGATCCAGTGCCAGCTACGCTGGACAGGACACATGGCAGACAGCAAGATCCCGAAGATGAAGGGAGGCCACCGTGAACGTGGAAGACCCTGCAAGCGCTTCAAGGACACCTTGAAGACAAACCTCAAAACCTGTGACATAGACATCGCTTCCTGGGAAACTGAAGCCCTTGACCGCTGTCGCTGGAGGATGATGTGCTCTAGTGGCATAAAGACGTTGAAAACAAGAGAATGCTGGCCATTAAGGAGTGGGCGAAAGAAGCAGGGCTCAACTTCTGGAGACGTTTTCCCTTGCAACACTTGTGGGAAGTGCTGTGCATCCAGAATCGGCCTCGTCTCCCATATGAGGACACACACCGACAGATAAGCCTGTCTGCCTACTCATTCGTCGGACCGACGAGAGACTCCATAAGTAAGTCGCACACACATACACACTCACATAGTAGGCATGCAACGTGTTTACGTGTATGACCATTTTGTTGATTTCCTCCGCCATATAGGCAGCCATACTTCGTTTTCTGTGGTGTGCATGCAGGACAAGTTATTGTTTCCATAACCCACCGAACGCTGACATGGATGACAGGATCCCCAACGTGCGTATTTGATCTTATCCATGCGTTTACACTCGAAGGGGATTCAGTCACGAGCAGGTCTGCACATGTGTTGGGAGATCGGAAAAATCCACACCGTTTACCCATCAAGCGCCGTTTCTAAGATTCGAACCAGAACCTTCAGATTGCAAGTCCAACGTTTTAACCACTCGGCTGTTGCGCCGTTTATCACCTGTGCCAAGCAGGTTGCTATTCCTCCACTCGGTAGGTGGGAGGGGGTGGGGGGTATTTCTGTGCAGTGTGATGTAGTATTTCTGTACAGTGTAATGTCGCATTTCTGTGCAGAGTGATGTAGTATTTCTATGCAGTGTGATGTAGTATTTTTAAACAGTGTAATGTAGTATTTCTGTGCAGTGTGATGTAATATTTCTTTGGAGTGTGATGTCGCATTTCTGTGCAGATTAATGTAGTATTTCTCTGCAGAGTGATGTTGTATTTCTGTACAGATTAATGTAGTATTTCTGTGCAGAGTGATGTTGTATTTCTGTGCAGATTAATGTAGTATTTCTGTGCAGAGTGATGCAGTATTTCTGTACAGATTAATGTAGTATTTCTGTGCAGAGTGATGTAGTATTTTTGTACAGTGTGATGTATTATTTCTATGCAGTGTAATGTCGCATTTCTATACAGTGTGATGTAGTATTTCTGTGCAGAGTGATGTAGTATATCTGTGCAGCGTGATGTAATATTTTTGTGCAGTATGATGTAGTATTTGTGTGCAGAGTGATGTAGTAATTCCGCGCAGTGCAGTGTGATGTAGTATTTCTGTGCAGTGTGATGTAATATGTCTATGCAGTGTGATGTAGTATTTCTGCACAGAGTGATGTAGTACTTCTGTGCAGTGTGAGGTAGTATTTCTATGCAGTGTGATGTCGCATTTGTGTGCAGTCCAGCAGTGTTGAGCCTTGCTGTGTTGTGTGCTTCACGTATTTCACCTTGGTGTTGTGTGGCAGGAGGAAGGCGACAGAATGGTTAAGACGTTTATCCGCCAGTGCAGTGTCCTTGAGGGTCTGGGTTCGAATCCTGGTCTCGCCCTTTCTCCCAGCGTGTGGTCATTCGGGAGATGAGACGATAAACCCAAGTCCCGTGTGCAGCACACACGTGGCGCACTGAAAAAGAATACATGGCAACATAGGTGTTTTCCCCTTGGCAGACGTTTATAGAAGAAATCCAATCCGACAGGTACACAAATATTTATGTCTGCACGCACTCAAGACCTGACTGAGCGCTTGGGTTATGCTGCTGGCCAGGCATCTGCCTTCTTTCACGTCTTATTTTCCCTTATTTTCGTTTTCTTCCTTAGCAATGCCCAGAATATTTCTCTATAGCGAGATCCCATTGCATAATATATGAAAATGTTCAAGCTGGAGTTAGTGAGTAAGAAGAGTTCAGCAATCCACAAGCAGGTCAAATACAGATTCTGATTTCGTCGTCCCGTGTTCAGTTCTGGCAGAAACAGGCAGGCCAAGCGGAAAACACAAGAAGGGGAAATACAAACGATGAGAAGTACAGAAGTACCAATGAGTATTTTAGTGAGCGCTACTTCCTTTGAAGACAACGTTGACGTTGTTTGAGCACGCCACATCACAACTTGTCGGAGTTTCGATGTGGTTATTGCTGTTGCTGTCACTATTGTTGCAAAACCAATGAATTTTCCTGCCATGAAAATGGTTTCCACGCAATCAACAAGATACTTGTGGCGAATGTAAAATCACTGTGGCTTAGTATGATTGATACTGTATGAGTGTCGAGGTCATAAACACACGTGAAATTGTATTTCTGTACGGTTATAAATCTTGAGACTCAGTACGATAGCATAAACTGAAACGATGATGACAGCCGTTGTCCTGGTTCTCAGAAAGGTCTGGTACTTGAGAGGTCTGAGGACACAGTAGCATCTCTCACAGGCTATGATGGCGGACAGGACAATGGAAACAAAACCAGTGCCGAAGACGGTGATCAGATGGTTGTTGACCGCGAACATCAGCACAGGACCAGCCTTTGTTTCTTCATCAAACTGCACGTAAAACTCCTCACTACAAACCAACACATACATGACGACATAGATTCCATCAGCCAGAGACAGCGAAAACAGCAACAGGTTGACACGATCTCTGAGGCCTTGTTTGAAGAACACCACCATGTTGATGATGTTACCAGGCCCACCAAGGAGAAACAAAACCTGCATGATAAAAAATCTGACTTTCCGTGTATATGTTTCCACTTCTAAAGACACTATATTGTCTGGGTTATCCCACGGTAAAAACTCCATCTCACTGAATCTGATTTCCAGACATCCCTCTTGAACTGACCCATTGTGCACATCAGTCTGCAAGTCAGTATGTATTGATGACGTATTCATGAAGGTGATGTCTGCAGACCTTAGAGAAGTGTTCAGCATAGTGTCAAGAAGATGTGACGTCAGGATGTGAATTGAAACACCGTGATATATGTGACAATTATCTTTATTTTATCAAAACCAGAACGTCTCAAGAACATTGTATTTCTACAAAAGCAAAAAAATCTGTTCAACTCAGTATGATCTGGAAGAAGAAATATTTAAATTTGTAAAATTGTTGATGCATTTCACATGACTGTTTTGTACTTGTAAACCAGTCACCTGCTTTGACTCCGAAACAATTTACAAGTGCATATCCATTTGTGGCGTACTACTTTTATGTCTGTTTCAATGTTAGTTAGAATTAGCACCCAGTGAGTGAGACAGAAGATGTTTGAAACGTTTGCAGAAAATGAAAAAGAAACAGAAGAAAAGCACTTGACATAATCTGTTTCAGTATTAGTTATGTAACTGCACGGGACATGGCCTGATCAGTACGTGGGTGTATGGGAATGACCGTCATCTGTTGTTTTTATCCACGAGGAGAGGTAATATAGTGTATATGGATCAGTACTTATGGGTTGACACCTCATGGGTAATAAAAAAAAATAAAAAAAAAGAAGAAAATAATGATTAAAAGTAATTAAGTAAACAAATAAACAAAGAGAATGAGAGGATACTACTACTACTACTCTACTCCCTTGCCAGGGAAGCAAGGTGTTCAGACTGTAGAAGACACGTGGAACGGTTGGAACTGTGGGTACAGTTCATTTCGTTCTGTTATTTTTCATCTGGTTATTCTTGTTTTAATTAGTTCAGTCTCTTATGGTTTATAGTGCAACGTTTTGTATGTATTGTATTGTGTCGTATTGTATTGTATTGTATTGTATAACTCCTTTTGTCACAGCAGAGAGTGTCGCTACACTGACAGCGCCACCCATTTTTTTTTTTTTATCCCTGTCATTTTCTTTGTTTTCCTATGGAAGTAGATTTTTTTACCTAATTTTCCCAGGGACAACCCATTTGTTGCCATGGGTTGTTTTACGTGCGCTAAATGCATACTGGACACGGGACCTCGGTACATCGTCTCATCCGAATGATTAGCGCCCAGACCACCACTCAAGGTTTAGGGGAGGGAGAGAAAATACTGGCGCCCAGATTCTCTCGCTTCCTAAGCGGAAGCGTTACCTCCAGGCCAACACTCCACTGGAGTGGATAACCGCATAGCGGGAACCAGGGCAACGCAGTGGGTGATTTCTCTTTTTGGAAGTTGTTTCTCCTCTGTTACTTCCTCTCGTTGAGTGAAGGCTGCAGACACAATTTATTGATCCTGTCCGGAATGTTCTGTTTTTTGTTTTGTTTTTTTTCTTCCTTTTTTTTCCTTCAAATTCTAGGTTCAGTCACTGTCAATCATTGAGCTGACTTGACTGGTAGGACTTTCTTTCTCATCAGATGCATAATGCAGCTAATTAGCAGTTGATGGAGTCTCCCGTCGGTCCGACGGATGAGTAAGCAGGCAGGTTTATCTGTCGGTGTGTGTCCTCATATGGGAGACGAGGCCGATTCTGGATGCACAGCACTTCCCACAGGTGTTGCAAGGGCAAACGTCTCCAGAAGTTGAGACCTGCTTCTTTCGCTCACTCCTTAATGGCCAGCGTTCTCTTTTTTTCAAAAGTCTATATGCCACTAGAGCACAGTATCCTCCAGTGAGAGCGGTCGAGGGCGACAGTTTCCCAGGAAGCGATGTCTATGTCACAGGCTTTGAGGTTTGTCATCAAGGTGTCCTTGAAGCGCTTGCAGGGTCTCCCAAGTTCACGGTGGCCTTCCTTCAGCTGGGCATACAAAAGGATCATCGGGATCCTGCTGTCTGTCATGCGGACAATGTGTCCTGTCCAGCGAAGCTGGCACTGGATCAGCAGGCTTTCGATGCTGGGCAGGCCGCTCCTCTCTAGGACCTGGAGGTTGGAGACCCTGTCTTGCCACTTTATGACTAGGATCCTTCGTAGGCATCTCTGGTGAAACTGCTCAAGTTGTGGAATGTGACAGCGATACGTCGTCCATGTTTCACAACAGTACAGTTCCTTCCCCACTCTCTCGCCTACCGACGCTCACAGTCCCACAAGTGCAGATACTGCCACGTGTAGGACGGCCTCAGCAGGTGCAGGTTTTTTCTTCAGAGCTCCGTCTCCTAGGAGGACTTCCAGCCAAGGATAAGAGCTCCCCCCCTTGTCTCCCTCGTTGGTCATCCTCATCCGCCTGGTCCGTCGATATAATATGTATCTACTTACTTATGTATCTGTTTATTCACTTACTCCATCAAAGTTAATCAATCTGCATATTCAGTTAATTATCAATTGATCTATCAGTTTATTCTTCATTTTTTTCTCGATTCTTTTTCCTAGTTCTTCCATTTTGTATCCTCCTCCTCCGTTTTCACACACACACACACACACACACACACGCACGCACGCACGCACGCACGCACGCACGCACGCACGCACGCACGCACACACACACACACACACACACACACACACACATATATATATATATATATATATATATATATATATATATATATATATATATATATATATATATATATATAACAATAGAAAAAAAAGGAAAACAACAGAACAGTTTCTCACATGCCCGACCGGTTTCGACCACTGGTCTTCGTCAAGGGCGTTTACTGGTATGTCAAAATGCAACACACACACCAACACGCACGCACGCACGCAGAGAGACAGAGAGAGGGAGGGAGGGAGAGAGAGGATGGAGAGACAAAGAGAGAGGGGGGAGAGAGAGGGGGGAGAAAGAGGGAGAGGGAGAGACAGACGGACAGGCGGAGAGAAGGCAGACACTGACACAGAGAGAGAGAGAGAGAGAGAGAGAGAGAGAGAGAGAGAGTCCTCTATCATTGTCCTCACCACCCCACAAACACCCCACAAACGCAACCACAGGGACCTCCTTATGGCTATATATATATATATATATATATATATATATATGTGTGTGTGTGTGTGTGTGTGTGTGTGTGTGTGTGTGTGTGTGCGTGTGTGTGCGTGTGTGTGTGCAATGCAGGAACATAGAAAACAAAGGTTGACTCTAAAGTCAGAACATGTTTGTCAGAGAGTAAAATGGGCCAACAAATTTGAAGACATCCTGACCTCACCTGTGGAGCTCCCAGATGTAACACCAGCAACCCATCTCAAACAGGAAAAGAAAAGAAAAGAAAAGCAAACAAACATAGGTAGACTTATCTCTAACGAGGTTGATCAGATATTAACATGGGCCCCTGAATATGAGGACATCCTGACTGAGCTTACCCTGTGGAGCTCCTACATGTGGCAAGCCAGCAGGCCAAGGGACACCAACAGAAACACTAAAAGCAGGCACAGACATCGACCGAAATGATATTGCAGAGAATAGCGGAAGAGAAGAAGAAGAAGAAGAAGAAGAAGAAGAAGAAGAAGAAGAAGAACTGCCTGAAGAATGGGGAATGGGATAACTCATCAATCCAAAAGATAGGAGATGATTATGTCTTAACATGCAATTGAGAAAGTATGACTTTACGTTCTTTCTCCATCACGTTCTTGACCAGAATCATGCTTGGAATGTTTTAGATGAAGGATTTTGCGAAGGTCAACTGTCTTCTTACAAGAACAACCTACGCAATTCACATTGCCACTCTGTGCATCATCAGTGAACAGCCAACGTAATGACATCCACCTACCCCATCCCCTCACCATACAACATTATAGACTTCCAGTAAGCTTTTGACAGCGTGAGTAGAAAGTAGTACACTAACATAGATTAACTGCAGCGACTTGGAGACGGACACAAGTTGAAAATGTACATAATATGCAGAATATTATTCTACACCTTCAACAGATGTCTGAGACTCATTTAGGGATATTATGCGGCTGGAAAAGGCCAAAAATGTTGGAATAAAAACAAACATGAATCCCATCGGCAAAGAAATCAGGAAAGAAAATGCAGCTGGATTGAACGCACCTGCGCGAAAGCCCCAACCAATGTTACCAGACAAGCTTGAGCGTGAAACCCCAGAGGGAAAAGGAAAGTGTGTGGACCAAGACAGACGTGGACAGGAGGTAGGGAGATCGAGGCGAAGACAGTTTTCAGTTTTATGAGGATGCGTCACTGCGTTCGGACAAATTCATATACGCTACACCACATCTGCTTGGCAAATGTCTAACCAGCAGCATAACCAAACGTCCTTAGTCAGGCCATGAGTGCCTGCAGATATATTCGTGTATCTATCAGAGTGGATTTCTTCTACATAATTTGCGTGCTGTACACGGGACCTCGGTTTATCGCCTCATCCGAATGACTAGATGCTAAATTTGATTTTCCTGTCAAACTTGGGAGAAAGGGCGAGATCGGGATTCGAACCTACACCCTTAAGGACTGTATTGGCAGATGAGCGTCGTAACCATTCTGCCACCTTCCTTCTGAAAAACGAAATGAATTTTAGAACATAGGTTCTTTCAACTCACATATGTATCCACACCGTACTCAGTTTTAACCTTGAATTATTTCCCTTTGTTCGATTGTTGTTTTTTTTTTTACCATTTGTCTGCATAATTCATTACACCATTCTTCATAGAGGAGGCATTTGAGGACGTAGTGACATGGGCATTTTTCCATCCACATTGAATCTATTCATGTCGGGCATGTCCACATACGTACATGTTTAACTAATTAAGAGTTGCCTGAAGTAATGGAATGCGTACTTTGATGTGTTTACCATGATCAGTCATCTTCCTAAAGAATGGTGCAAGCTCCTTCGTACGCTTTTTGCGAAAAGTTGGGAAACAGGTATAACATCTTGTATATGGGAAAAAAGCTAGCATTACTCCCGTACTGAAATCAGCTAAACCTCAATCAGACCCGCTGAGTTATAGACCTGTATCCTTAACATCGCACATCGGCAAAAACAATGGAGAAAATTATACTGATGGGGCTAACTTATTATTATTGTGATAAAAATAGAATCATGTCTATTGCACAGGCCGGATTCAGAAAGGACATATCAACTTTCGATCACCATTACTAACAACAAACA
>NC_134889.1:21609326-21621826 GCF_041734735.1 Babylonia areolata | reverse complement strand
CTGCAGGATAAAAAATCTGACTTTCCGTGTATATGTTTCCACTTCTAAAGACACTATATTGTCTGGGTTATCCCACGGTAAAAACTCCATCTCACTGAATCTGATTTCCAGACATCCCTCTTGAACTGACCCATTGTGCACATCAGTCTGCAAGTCAGTATGTATTGATGACGTATTCAGGCAGGTGATGTCTGCAGACCTTAGAGAAGTGTTCAGCATAGCGTCCAGAGGATGTGACGTCAGGATGTGAATTGAAACACCGTGATATATATGATAATTATCTTTATTTGATCAAAACCAGAACGTCTCAAGAACATTGTATTTCTACAAAAGTCAAAAGTCTGTTCAACTCAGTATGATCAGGAAGAAGAAATATTTAAATTTGTAAAATTGTTGATGCATTTCACATGACACTAGACACAAAACCTTAAAGAAGAAATAATAATAATAATAATAATAATAATAATAATAATGGATACTTATATAGCACACTATCCAGAAATCTGCTCTAGGTGCTTTACAAGAACGATTTTGATAACATGAAACATTATATCTATGTTACATACACACACCAAAATGTGACCACACACACACACACACACACACACACACACACACACACACACACACACACACACACACACACACACACACACACACACACACACACACACGCACGCACGCACGCACACACACTGCATACATACATTTTAACATACATGTGTATCTAACAGCTACCCTAACACATACGCACACATAGGCAGGCACAAACTTACATAAACACACGCACACACAATACACATTCATATACATGCATGTAGTTATGTACACATACATATGTATACACACATAGTCAAGCACACCTAACGGAAAGGAAGTGGACCTGCCACAATTGAACTTATTGCTGAGGGAAAAGGTGAGTTTTGAGACGAGATTTAAAAGATGCGAGGGAATCAGAATGACGGAGGTTATCAGGGAGCTTGTTCCACGTCTTTGGCGATTGAAAAGAAAACGATCTGTGTCCATAGGTCTTACTTCTGACGTGAGGTATCCTGAGAAGTCGAGTATCAGAGTAACAGAAACATTAGAGAAACATTAGTAGTGATTCGAATGTCAGGACTTTCAGTTGTTTCCACACACGTGAAACCTTTTCACAACTTTAAAACTAACACTGGGCAAGCAGAAAGCACTGTGCTGTATTGTACTTGTAAACCAGTCACCTGCTTTGACTCCGAAACAATTTACAAGTGCACATCTATTTGTGGAGTACTACTTTTATGTCTGTTTCAATGTTAGTTAGAATTAGCACCCAGTGAGTGAACAGAAGATGTTTGAAATGTTTGTAGAAAATGAAAATGAAACAGAAGAAAAGCACTTGACATAATCTGTTTCAGTATTAGTTATGTAACTGCACGGGACATGGCCTGATCAGTACGTGGGTTTATGGGAATGACCGTCATCTGTTGTTTTTATCCACGAGGAGAGGTAGTATATTGTATATGGATCAGTCCTTATGGGCTGACACCTCATGGGTAATAAAAAATAAAATTAAAAATAAAAAAGAAGAAAATAATGATTAAAAGTAATTAAGTAAACAAATAAACAAAGCGAATGAGAGAATACTACTACTACTACTACTACTGCTACTACTACTACTACGACTACTACACACACGCGCGCGCGCGCGCGCGTGCCAGGGAAGCAAGGTGTTCAGAATGTAGAAGACACGTGGAATGGTCGGAACACTTCGTTGTCTGTTGCAATGTGATTTTTCTCCGTCAGTTGGGTGGGTACAGTTCATTTTGTTCTGTTATTTTTCACCTGGTTATTCTTGTTTTGATTCAGTCTCGACATGCATTGACCCTGGGTCCATGGCCATGTCCCGACTTTCAGTAGCCGCGCCCCCGTGCCTCCGAGGAAGGTTTTTGAGCCAGAGGCTAGGACAAGGACAGTCTGATATAAAACCTACGACCTGAGGACCTCACTGTCACCGTCCCAGCTTGCTAGGCTATGGCAGATGAACCACGGGTGTAAAGGGTGGGGCCAGTACTGCGCACACTGCACTCCACCTAAAAATTCCATTGCGCAGGCTTGAAGGACACGTCCACGTCCGCGCCACCAACTATTCCAAGCCCTGTAGTGATGGGAAATGGGCGAAAACGGCAGGTGGAAGATGTCACTGGGAGCCGCAGTTCCAATCCTGCATGCAGGCGGTTCAGGATATTGGTCGCCTGATTGTTGACCCGGAGGTGACAGCATCACTCGGCAGCACCCTGAACGACCAAGCAGCCTTTTCTAGGGACAGCACTGCTTGCTCCACACGGAGAGGGGCCTAGAAAAGGTGGTCCAAACAAGTGCTCATCTCCATACCCCCCAGTTGGCTAGCCGCGGTCAACGGGCATCTCCAAACGCGGTCGAACAACAATAGAGAAGAAAAGGCCGGCACCTGCCTCACAATTAGGTGCAAAAGGACTAAAGGTAGCATGCTGGAACATCCGAACCATGCGTGACTCTGCAGACAGCAACCACCCAGAAAGGCGTTCCGCTCTAGTCGCACACGAACTTCAGAGACTGAACATTGACATTGCTGCCGTCAGCGAAGTCCGCTTTGCAGGGGAAGGCAGCCTCCAGGAACACGGCGCTGGGTACACCCTCTACTGGTCAGGCAAGCCAGAGACCGAGAGACGCCTTTATGGCGTAGGCTTTATGGTCAGGAGCACCATTGCCTCCAAGCTTGAAAACCTGCCAACAGGACACTCAGACCGAATTATGTCCATGCGCCTCCCACTACGGAACAAACAGCATGCCACTCTGTTCAGCGTGTACGCTCCAACCCTCCAAGCGGACCCCACAGAAAAGGTCAAGTTTTACACTGATCTGCGCAACCTCGTTCAGAACACCCCTGCTGACGACAAGGTCATCATCCTTGGCGACTTCAATGCCAGAGTTGGCCAAGATTCAGAAGCCTGGAAAGGAGTCCTTGGCAAGCATGGTGTTGGTAATTGCAACGACAATGGGCGCCTTCTTCTCGAGTTCTGTGCAGAGCAGCAGTTTACCATCACCAACACCATTTTCCAGCAGAAGGACAGCCTGAAGACAACGTGGATGCATCCTCGGTCCAAACATTGGCACCTCATTGATTACATCCTGATGCGCCAGAGAGACGTACGAGACGTCCTACACACCCGAGTGATGCCCAGCGCGGAGTGTCATACTGACCACCGCCTCGTCCGCAGCAAGCTCAGGCTCCACTTCAAGCCCAAACCAAAGAAAGGAGGAGCTCCTAGGAAGAAATTCCAGGTCGGCAACTTTCAGTCAGCTGAAGTGAAAGCTGAATTCCAGGCGAAGCTTCAGGACAAACTTGAAGACCCCAGTTGCCCCACAGACCCCTCTCCAGAAGCACTATGGGCACAGCTGAAATCAGCCATCCTGCAGTCCTCTGAAGAAGTCCTAGGGTTCTCGTCGAAAAAGAACAAGGACTGGTTTGACGAAAACAACCAGGAGATCCAAGAATTGCTGGCAAAGAAGAGATCAGCCCACCAGGCTCACCTTGCACAACCGTCTTGTCCGTTGAAGAAAGCAACCTTCCGGCTCATATGCAGCAACCTCCAGCGCAAGCTTCGTGAGATTCAAAATGGGTGGTGGACCAACCTGGCAGAGAGGGCTCAGCTTTGTGCAGACACTGGTGACTACCGGGGCTTATACGAAGCCTTGAAGGCGGTGTACGGTCCCTCATACCAGGTCCAGAGTCCTTTGCGCAGCGCAGACGGCCAGGCGCTCTTCACAGACAAGACGTCGATCCTGAACAGGTGGTCGGAACATTTCCAGGCCCTCTTCAGCGCCAACCGCACGGTTCAAGACTCGGCAATTCTCCGCATCCCACAACAGCCAGTGAAATTACAACTGGACGAGCTACCAACCCAAGAAGAGACTGTCAAGGCCATTGAACAGCTGAAATGTGGCAAGGCAGCAGGGGTTGACGGAATTCCACCGGAGGCGTGGAAGAATGGAGGCCCAGCACTACACTCCAAACTCCACAACCTCTTTGTCTGCTGCTGGGAGCAAGGCAAACTACCACAGGACCTCCGTGACGCAGTCATCATCACCCTGTATAAAAACAAGGGAGAAAAGTCGGACTGCTCCAACTACAGGGGGATAACTCTGCTCTCCATCGCAGGCAAGATCCTCGCCAGAGTCCTCCTAAATCGGCTGGTGCCTACTATCGCCGAAGAACATCTCCCAGAGAGTCAGTGTGGCTTTAGAGCCAACGGAGGCACCACTGACATGGTCTTCGTTCTCAGACAGCTACAAGAAAAATGTCGGGAACAGAACAAAGGACTGTATGCGACATTCGTCGATCTCACGAAAGCTTTCGACACCGTGAGCAGAAAAGGTCTGTGGGAGATCATGAAACGTCTAGGATGCCCCCCAAAATTCCTCAGCATGGTCATCCAACTACATGAGGAACAGCGTGGACAGGTCAGACACAGCAACGACCTTTCGGAGCCCTTCCCAATTGGAAATGGAGTGAAACAAGGTTGTGTCCTCGCGCCGACCCTCTTCACGATCTTCTTCAGCATGATGCTCCAACAGGCCACTGAAGATCTTGGCGACGACGACGGTATCTTCATCAGATACCGCACTGATGGCAGCCTATTCAACCTGAGGCGGCTACAGGCCCACACCAAGACACTGGAGCAACTCATCAGAGAGCTTCTGTTTGCCGACGATGCTGCCCTCGTCGCCCATACAGAAGCGGCCCTGCAGCGTATAACGTCCTGCTTCGCAGAGGCTGCTCAGCTCTTCGGCCTAGAAGTCAGTCTGAAAAAGACGGAAGTTCTCCACCAGCCTGCCCCACGGGAAGAATTCCACGCTCCTCACATAAACGTCGGTGAGACAGAGCTGAAGTCGGTCCACCAGTTCAGCTACCTAGGCTGCACCATCTCGTCTGACGCCAAGATCGACAAGGAGATCGACAACAGACTTGCAAAGGCAAACAGCACATTCGGCAGGCTGTACAAGAGAGTGTGGAACAACAAACACCTGAAGAAAGACACAAAGATCAGCGTGTACAGAGCTGTTGTACTGCCCACCCTGTTGTATGGCTCCGAAACCTGGGTCACCTACCGGCACCACATACGACTGCTTGATCGCTTTCACCAGCGCTGCCTTCGCACCATCCTCAGCATCCACTGGAGTGACTACATCACAAATGTCGAGGTCCTGGAGCAGGCAAAGACTATCAGCATCGAGGCAGTGCTGCTAAAGACCCAGCTACGTTGGGCAGGGCACGTGTCCAGGATGGAGGACCACCGCCTGCCCAAGATCGCGCTGTATGGCGAACTGTCCACTGGCCACCGTGACAGAGGAGCACCCAAGAAGAGATACAAAGACTCCTTGAAGAAAGCTCTCGGTGCCTGTCACATTGACCATTGCCAGTGGTCCGCAGTAGCCGCTGATCGAGAGACCTGGCGACGCACCATCCACCAAGCTGTTTCCTCCTTCGAAAACAACCGCAGGGCCAGCCTTGAGGACAAACGCAGAAGGAGGAAGAACCACGACGCTGCAGCCGGGAACCCAGACCAGACTTTCCCTTGCAACCGCTGCGGCCGACTCTGCTTTTCCCGCATTGGCCTTGTCAGCCATGAGCGTGCCTGCATCAGACGTGGACAACGCCCTTCCTAGATCTTCGTCAGCGAAGCCAGGCCATGATGATGATTCTTGTTTTGATTAGTTCAGTCTCTTATGGTTTATAGTGCAACGTTTTGTATGTATTGTATTGTGTTGTATTCTATTGTATTGTATAACTCCTTTTGTCACAACAAATTTCTCTGTGTGAAATTCTGGCTGATCTCCCAAAGTAGAGAGTGTCGCTACACTGACAGCGCCACCCCCCCACACCCCCCCTCTTTTTTTATCCCTGTCATTTTCTTTGTTTTCCTACGGAAGTAGATTTTTTTACCTGATTTTCCCAGAGACAACCCATTTGTTGCCATGGGTTCTTTTACGTGCGCTAAATGCAAACTGGACACGGGACCTCGGTACATCGTCTCGTCCGAATGACTAGCGCCCAGACCACCACTCAAGGTCTAGGGGAGGGAAAGAAAATACTGGCGCCCAGATTCTCTCGTTACCTCCAGGCCAACACTCCACTGGAGTGGATAACCGCATAGCGGGAACCAGGGCAACGCAGTGGGTGATTTCTCTTTTTGCAAGTTGTTTCTCCTCTGTTACTTCCTCTCGTTGAGTGAAGGCTGCAGACACAATTTATTGATCCTGTCCGGAATGTTCTGTTTTGTTGTTGTTTTTTTCCTTTTTTTTCCCTTCAAATTCTAGGTTCAGTCACTGTCAATCATTGAGCTGACTTGACTGGTAGGACTTTCTTTCTCATCAGATGCATAATGCAGCTAATTAGCAGTTGATGGAGTCTCCCGTCGGTCCGACGGATGAGTAAGCAGGCAGGTTTATCTGTATGTGTGTCCTCATATGGGAGACGAGGCCGATTCTGGATGCACAGCACTTCCCACAGGTGTTGCAAGGGCAAACGTCTCCAGAAGTTGAGACCTGCTTCTTTCGCTCACTCCTTAATGGCCAGCGTTCTCTTTTTTTCAAAAGTCTTTATGCCACTAGAGCACAGCATCCTCCAGTGAGAGCGGTCGAGGGCGGCAGTTTCCCAGGAAGCGATGTCTATGTCACAGGCTTTGAGGTTTGTCATCAAGGTGTCCTTGAAGCGCTTGCAGGGTCTCCCAAGTTCGCGGTGGCCTTCCTTCAGCTGGGCATACAAAAGGATCATCGGGATCCTGCTGTCTGTCATGCGGACAATGTGTCCTGTCCAGCGAAGCTGGCACTGGATCAGCAGGCTTTCGATGCTGGGCAGGCCGCTCCTCTCTAGGACCTGGAGGTTGGAGACCCTGTCTTGCCACTTTATGACTATGATCCTTCGTAGGCATCTCTGGTGAAACTGCTCAAGTTGTGGAATGTGACAGCGATACGTCGTCCATGTTTCACAACAGTACAGTTCCTTCCCCACTCTCTCGCCTACCGACGCTCACAGTCCCACAAGTGCAGATACTGCCACGTGTGGGACGGCCTCAGCAGGTGCAGGTTTTTTCTTCAGAGCTCCGTCTCCTAGGAGGACTTCCAGCCAAGGATAAGAACTCCCCCTGCCCTTTGGTCATCCTCTTCCGCCTTCACAGCCGTTGGGAAAAGTTTCCGCATCCGCCTGGTCCGTCGATATAATATGTATCTACTTACTTATGTATGTTTATTTACTTACTCCATCAAAATTAATCAATCTGCATATTCAGTTAATTATCAATTGATCTATCAGTTTATTCTTCATCTTTTTTCTCGATTCTTTTTCCTAGTACTTCCATTTTGTATCCTCCTCCTCCGTTTTCATATATATATATATATATATATATATATATATATATATATATATATATATATATATATATATATATATATATATAAAACAACAGAAAAAAAGGAAAACAACAGAACAGTTTCTCACATGCCCGACCGGTTTCGACCACTGGTCTTCGTCAAGGGCGTTTACTGGTATGTCAAAATGCAACACACACACCAACAAAGAAAACAAAAAGGTCAACAAAGGTCATGAAAAAAGCTCATGTAAAAACTGGATCCAGGGGATGCAACATGAAAAGAACAGTGTGAAGTGTTGCTTGGGGAATAGGAAGAGAGGCTGGTGAGTAAAGTAGTCAGAGAGGACGAGAGAGAGGTCGAGAAAAAATAGATGGGCAGATAATAGAAGGAGAGGGAAAAAGAAATAGAGACAGAGAGGGAGGGTGTCAGGGAGGGAGAAGGGACTGTGAGAGAGGAGGAGAGAGAGGGAAAGACAGAGAGAGACAGACAGCGAGAGAGGGGAGGGGGGAGAAATAAGGAGAGAGGGGAGGGACAGATGGCTGACAATGAGAGAGAGAGAGAGAGAGGGAGGGAGAGAAAGAGAGGATGGAGAGACAAAGAGAGACGGGGGAGGGGGCGGGGAGAAAGAGGGAGAGGGAGAGACAGACGGACAGGCGGAGATAAGGCAGACACTGACAGAGAGAGAGAGAGAGAGAGAGAACGAACGAACGAACGAAATTTTATTTTACGAGGGTAAAGGAGTAAGCACAAAGTACTTTTTTTACATCCAGCCCTCTGGGCATAAATAAAAAAATCAACAAAGCAAAAAAAAAAAAAAAAAAAAAAAAAAAAAAAAAGCGAGAGTCAATTCACAACACCAACATCAAAATTGCATAAGCATGTGCAAACATAAACATAGTACAATACAACATCGCGATAGATGAATAACGAGGACAATAGGGTAGGGTCGTGGTGGAGAGCAGAAGGAAGAATGGACAAGGGGAAGAGTAAAGAAGGCAGGGGAGGCTGACAACAGACAGATATAGTGACAGTGACAGTGGGGAGACATAGAGACTGACAGGGGAGGAGAGAGGCGTATATATATATTGACAATCTATACATGATTTTTTGTTTATAATTGATATGTGTCACATTATCACATGCTTTTCAATAAATGTGCACGATATATGTTTTTAAAGTTAGGGATGCTTTTTACAGTGTTTACATTGAGGCAGGATAATAATTCATTCCATAAACAGCCCCCTGAATAAGACAGACTAGATTTAAAAAGATCGATCCTTGGAAGTGGTACCATAACTTTATGAAGATGACGATGAGTGTTGGTTACAAATTTATTCTTCAGTGAGGGGGGGGGGGGGGGGGGGGGGGGTGTGCAAATCCAGACATGATTTTGAACATAAATAGACCTTTGTTAAATAGAAGTTTTGTTTTCAGGGGGAGGATATCGAGAGCTTTATAATCAGATACAGTCAATGATGAAGATTTTAAAAGAATCAATTTTACAGCTCTTCTATGCAGACTCAGTAGAGGTTTTATAATACTGTCACTCGCCGAATCCCACACTGTCGAAGCATAGTTAATGTGTGATTCTATATAAGCACTGACAAATAGTTTTCGGCAGTGAAGATCCAAAAAGTGTTTAATTCTAGACAGTTGACAGATATTTTTTTTTATACCTGTTTGCATAACAGAGAAATATGATGTGACCATGACAAATTATTATCGATAGTGATGCCAAGGATTTTATGGTGGTCAACTTCTTCAATCTTGTTACCTTTGATGAAAATAGGCGAACAGTTTATGGGCATATTTTGACGTTTTTGTCTTGTTGTGATTATTAGGAATTTTGTTTTTTTTAGGATGGAGACACATGTGGTTTAGTTCGGACCATTCAATCAATTGGTCAATACTTTCCTGAAGAGAAAGAGATACGATACATAGGTTAGTATGATTAGTATGAATAGTGGTATCATCAGCAAACATTTCACATGGTGTCTTGATAGATAAGGGTAGGTCATTAATATATGCAGAAAATAAGATAGGTCCCAAAACAGAACCTTGAGGTACACCATAGTTAATTGGTAATAACATTGATTTTGAACCATTTGTGGACACAAGTTGTTTTCTTTCAGAGAGAAAAGATGATATAAGTTCTAATGTATTCAAAGACAAACCATAAATCTTTAGTTTTTTCAGGAGGAGAGAATGATCAATGACATGAAAAGCCTTCATAAAGTCGACAACAAGAGCTCCAGTAATTTCGTTATTATTAATGTTAGTAAGCCATTGATCTACTAAATTTGTTAGTGCAGAATGACATGAGTGGTGGTGTGTCCATCGAGATCGATGATGACCATCGTTGTCATCCAGCTGGGGGATGGGGGGAGGGTGGTGGTGGGGTGGGGGGGAGGATGCTCATGAATCTATCTGTGAATGCGCAGATGGCTGAATAGTCCAATCTGCGCACGAAATGTTCGCTGACAGTTGGGGCAGACAAAGACAGGCATACCATTGTCAGGGAGCTTGTTTGCCCGTGACTTTCTGGCCTGCCTCTTCTGAACAGCTGCAGCAGTCCTGTTGGCCTCGCACAACTTGGCGCCTTTGTGCACAGCAGCGCGCCATTTGTCACGGTCCACTGCAGATTCCTCCCAGGAGTCAGGGTTGATATCAAACGCTTTCAGAGAGACTTTCAGAGTATCTCTGAAGCGCTTCTTCTGACCTCCGTGTGATCTCTTCCCTTGTTGCAGCTCGCCATAGAAGAGCCTTTTGGGCAGCCGATGGTCTGGCATGCGCGCCACGTGTCCAGCCCAGCGAAGCTGGGACTTCATCAGGATGGTGAAGATGCTGGGAAGGGTGGCTTTTGCGAGCACCTCTGTGTCTGGGGTCCTGTCTTGCCACTTGATGTTCAGTAGCTTCCTGAGGCATGTTGTGTGGAAGTGGTTCAGCTTCTTGGCATGTCGTTGGTACACTGTCCAAGTTTCGCAGGCGTACAGTAGTGTCGGGAGAACTACTGCTCTGTAGACCTTTAGCTTGGTCTCAAGACTAATGCCTCTTCTGTTCCAAACATTTGCATTCAGTCTACCAAACGTTGCGCTTGTTCTTGCAATCCTGACGTTCACTTCATCGTCGATTGTCACATTTCGTGACAGTGTGCTGCCAAGGTATGTGAACCGCTCCACCGCACTGAGTCTCTGACCGTTGACTGTGATGTTGGGCTCAATGTAGGGTTTCCCTGGGGCTGGCTGATGGAGAACTTCAGTTTTCCTCGTGCTGATGGTAAGGCCGAAGTTCCTGCTGGCAGTGGCAAACTTGTCGACGCTGAGTTGCATGTCAGCTTCAGATCCAGCGTTGAGGGCACAATCATCAGCAAACAAAAAGTCTCTGATGATGTCTGTCATGACCTTCGTTTTTGCTTGAAGCCTTCTGAGGTTAAACAGCTTGCCATCTGTTCGGTACTTTAGGCCGATTCCAACATCGCTATCTCTGAAGGCATCAGTAAGCATTGCAGAGAACATGAGGCTGAACAGCGTTGGAGCCAGGACGCAGCTTTGCTTGACACCATTTGTGACAGCAAAAGGAGCAGATGTTTCGCCATTGTCCTGGACTCGAGCCTGCATGCCTTCATGGAATTGGCTGACCAAGGAAATAAATTTCCGAGGGCATCCGTACTTGGCCATGATCTTCCACAGTCCCTCTCTACTCACGGTGTCGAAGGCCTTAGTGAGGTCGACATAGGTGGGGAACAGATCAGCATTTTGCTCCTGACATTTCTCTTGCAGCTGCCTTGCAGCAAACACCATGTCGGTGGTTCCGCGCTCTTTCCGGAATCCACATTGGCTCTCAGGCAAATGACCTTGGTCAAGGTGTGCTGTGAGGCGGTTTAGTAGGATCCTGGCAAGTATCTTGCCTGCGATGGAGAGCAAGGAAATGCCCCGATGGTTATCACAGGCTTGCCGGTTCCCCTTTCGCTTGTACAAGTGAATGATAGATGCATCTTTGAAATCCTGGGGGATCGTCTCTTCTTTCCACATGAGTGAGTACAGCTGATGGAGCTTCTCAGTCAGCACAGTGCCTCCATCCTTGTAGACCTGAGCCAGGTGCTTTGCCACTGGATAGCAGACGGATTGCTTTCTGGGTCTCAAGAGGTGTTGGCGGATCGTCCAGTGCTTCGTTGATGGGGACTTGTGGGAGACGGTCTATGGCTTCATCATTTATGAAGGAAGGGCGATTTAAGACACTGTTGAAGTGCTCAGCCCAGCGTTCGAGAATTTTCTCCTTCTCGGTGATCAAGGTATTTCCATCTGCACTGAGGAGAGGGGATGATCCTGAGGATGTGGGGCCGTAGACTTCTTTTAAGGCATCATAGAACCTCTTCATATCGTGCCTGTCAGCATATCCCTGGATCTCATCAGCTTTGTCACTCAGCCACTTATCCTGCATCTGGCGTAACTTTTGCTGAACAGTCCTGCGGATGGCATCGTACGCATCCTTTTTTGATGTGGACTTTGGGTTGCTCAGGTAGGCTTGATGCAGACGGCGTTTCTCATCCAGAAGCTGCTTGATTTCATCACAGTTTTCATCAAACCAGTCTTTGTGCTTTCTGGTCATGGGTCCCAGGGTCTCTGAAGCTGTACTATAGATCAGCTCACGCAGGGTCCTCCAGTCAGACTCCACATTCTGGTTGTCCAGAGAGGCGGATTCCAGACGATCTTCCAGCAGCTCCACAAAGGACTGTTTGATGGTGATGTTTTTCAGCTTAGCGATGTTGAGCCGTTTTGGAGCCTTCTGGCCTTGGGGGCGTCTATTGGGCTGGATTCGAATATTCAGCTTCGAGACTACAAGGCGATGGTCTGTCCAACACTCGGCGCCGCACATGGTCTTTGTTACATGTACATCTTGCCTATCCCTTTTCCTGACGATGACATAATCGATGAGATGCCAATGCTTTGAGCGAGTGTGCATCCATGACGTCCTGTTACGGGTAGGGAGGCAGAAAACTGTGTTGGTTATCAGCAGTTCGTGCTCTGCACAGGTCTGAAACAAAAGCAATCCATTTGGGTTGCAGTGGCCCACACCGTGCTTTCCAATCACTCCATCCCAGGAGATGTAGT
>NC_134889.1:21561826-21599326 GCF_041734735.1 Babylonia areolata | reverse complement strand
AGCGGAAAGGTCTTTTAAAAAGCGCTTCGTATTTTTCAAGGTATGAACAACGAATTCTGTGATGTGTTTACTTGGGAAATAAAATCACTTCATGTCTGACCTTGCCAAACTGAAGTCAAATTGTGGCTGCCTTCATCACCATGCTTAATTTTATTTCATTTTACTTAATCTGTTTGTATATTAATTAGTTAATTAATTGAATTAAAGTCAAAAGATTAAGATATTACTGTGACTCCCTCATCGAGAATACTGTCGCACAGAAATGATGTGCAATTGGTTTTTTTTTAAATACTAAAATGAATAAAATAAAAGACGAAAAGTATATAAACACCGTGTGAAAATAACTGTTTTCTATACTTACATAGAATTTCCGATATAAAACGAAATGATATCAAATAAGAATGATCCACAGGTGCAATTATGAAGGAAATGGGATTATTAGATAATGGCAACTGCAACTTTTGAGGTACTGTTAAAGACAGCAATGATCACATGCTTTGGCTTTGTCCAGTAATTCAAAATGTCTCGCAAGATTTTATTGAAGTGGTGTATGAAAGGTGTCTGAATTCCTATGTTACGCAGTTGGCAGTAAAACACTGTTAATCTTGGATTTGATTGACATATTCTTTATACTTTACCTCATTGTTGTCTAAACAGTCCTTGTAGAACAAATATGGTCCACACTTGGAAATATATTTTTGTTATCAGATGTAGGGCCATCATCAGTACATTGTCAAATTTCCACAGCAGTTGGCATGGGCCTGGTGAAGACCGTATAATATTGTGAAGTGCCGCAATGTGCTGTATTGGACTGTAAAGTGCCGCATTGTAGATTATTGTACTGTAAAGTGCCGCATTGTACCGTATTGTACTGTAAAGTGCCGCATTGTACTGTAAAGTGCCGCATTGCACCGTGCCGTACTGTAAAGTGCCGCATTGTATCGTATCCTACTGTAAAGCGCCGCATTGTACCATATAGTACTGTAAAGTGCCGCATTGTACCATATAGTACTGTAAAGTGCCGCATTGTACCGCATTGCACTGTAAAGTGCCGCTTTGTAGAGTATTGAACTGTAAAGTGCCGCATTGTACCATATAGTGCTGTAAAGTGCCCCATTCTAGAGTATTGTACGGTGAAGTGCCGCATTGTACCGTATTGTACTGTAAAGTGCCGCATTGTACCGTATTGTACTGTAAAGTGCCGTATTGTACCGTATTGTGCTGTAAAGTGCCGCTTTGTAGAGTATTGTGCTGTAAAGTGCCGCATTGTACCACATTGTACTGTAAAGTGCCGCATTGTACCATATTGTGTTGTAAAGTGCCGCGTTGTACTATATTGTACTGTAAAGTGCCGCATTGTACCATATTGTGCTGTAAAGTGCCGCATTGTACCATATTGTGCTGTAAAGTGCCGCGTTGTACCATATTGTGCTGTAAAGTGCCGCATTGTACCGTATTGTACTGTAAAGTGCCGTATTGTACCGTAATGTACTGTAAATTGCCGTATTGTAGAGTATTGTACTGTAAAGTGCCGCATTGTACCGTATTGTACTGTAAAGTGCCGCATTGTACCGTATTGTACTGTGAAGTGCCGAATTGTACCGTATTGTACTGTAGAGTGCCGCATTGTACCGTGTTGTGCTGTAAAGTGTCGCATTGTACCATATTGTGCTGTAAAATGCCGTATTGTACAGTATTGTACTGTAAAGTGCCGTATTGTACTGTATTGTGCTGTAAAGTGCCGCATTGTACCATATTGTGCTGTAAAGTGCCGTATTGTACAGGATTGTACTGTAAAGATCCGCGTTGTACCGTATTGTACTGTAAAGTGCCACATTGTGTATTGTACTGTGAAGTGCCGCATTGCACAGTGTTGTACCGTACACTACTGCACTGGACAGTACTCCACTGTACTCTACTGTACTATGAACTGATCTGCTAGACTCATAACTTTTGCTGCATGTCACACACACACACAGACACACACAGACACACACAGATATATATATATATATATATATATATATATATATATATATATATATATATATATATATATACATATATACAGAGAGAGAGACAAAGAGAGAGAGAGTGTGTGTGTATGTGTGTGTGTGTGTGTGTGTGTGAGAGAGAGAGAGAGAGAGAGAGAGAGAGAGAGAGAGAGAGAGAGAGAGAGAGAGAGAGAGAGAACTCATAATTTTTTTTTTATTCAATGCTTAAGATTTTCGGCATGGCCCATTCTTCCAACCTGTCCTGACTAATCTACATCAGTTACAATAGCACACATATATTTGATGAAAAGGGGAGAAAGAGAGAATTAAAAAGAGAGCGAAAAAAGAAAAAAAAAGAAGTACTACAGAAAGATTATGATAAAGAACAGACAGACAGACAGACAGACAGACACACACACACACACACACACACACACACACACAGATTGACAAAGGATGAGAGAGAGAGAGAGAGAGAGAGAGAGAGAGAGAGAGAGAGAGAGAGAGAGAGAGAGAGAGAGAGAGAGAGAGAGAGAGATCGTACAACATGATAGTGGAAGAAGAAAACAGTTGAAGGTAACAACTCAGCAAACCTTCCGTCATTTGGAAACAACTTTGCAGAGGTTCTGAAGGAAATATGGTAAATATAAACCCTCCAAAGACAGCAATTTGGGGGGCCACCACTTTAATTGTTTCTGTGGGAGAGAGGCGGTTGCATAACTGATATGACTATAGTTTTGTCCCCTGTGCATACGCAAACAATTCGTCACTGGCAGTGAACTGTCATCAGTCATAGGAAGTGACCCAGAGACCCCAATGATAGTTCTGTGGTGTTGTCAGTCACAGCGGGGGAGAGTCACTATCCAACGTCCAACCACAGCAACCCGTGAAGGATGAAGGTAAGAATAGGAAGAAAACAAGACAAAAAACAACAACAAAAAAAAACACGACAACAAACAATAACAACAACAAAAACAATATATACATGGAGTGGCGGGGGTCAGGGGGGGGGGGGGGGGGGGGGGGGGCGGGGGGGGGGGGGGGGGGGGCATGTTTTGTGCCTTTTTTTTTCAACATTTTTTATTCAGACAAAGGTTTACAGATACAGAATGTATATGTTTTGTGCATTAGAAAGTATAGGGTAAGCATATAATTAAGTTCTAAGTACTGACAAATCTATAACAGCAAAACAATATATGTTCAATGTCAAAGTTCCAAGGTAGCATTGAAAAGCTTAATCTTGTATCAAACAGTTATAAGTGCCCATTTTTCCACAAACTTGTTATGTTCCATAGTTATGTTAAAGGCATACTTTTCATATGCCTGTTTGAGGTCTTTTTTGAACATTTGTAATGTTGGTTTTACTTTGTTGATTCTACATTTGTATATATAGAATTTAGCTATCAATAAGATATATGAGAAACATTCATCAGTTTTCATTTTGTTATGTCCAAAAAGCACCAGTGTGTCGTTCAGGTTAAGTCTATCACAATGTAAACACTTTTAACAGATTTAAGATTGATGGTAAAGTCTTGTATTTTGAAGACTGGGTCAGAAAAGATGTTTATTATGTGAGAGACATTGTGAAAGGGAATGGACATTTTTTCAATATTCAAGAAATCCAAGATAAAATTGAAAATCGAGTCCCAATGTTAGAATTCTTCGGTTTTGTTAATTCAGTTAAAAGTTTTTTAAAAGAAAAAAACATAACATTTGAAAACAATGATCACAATGGAATCAGCTTTAATAAAGCATACACTGCAATGATAAGGCCCCAAGAGGAACGAAATGTTTCTACGAAATAATTGGAAAACCAGAAAAGCCAAATGCCTGTAAAAATTGGGACTTGATTTTTGAAAACAAGCTTGATTGGAAAAACATTTTTTTTCAATTAAAAAAAATCCATGAAATAAGGTTGAAATAGTTCCAGATGAAAATTAATTACCATATTCTTGTGACAAATTCGGTTTTGATGAAGATGGGAATACTCCCACATAATATGTGTAATTTTTGTAAGGAAGAAAGAGATACAATTCTGCATTTATTTATGGGAATGTAGCCATGTAGAACATTTTTGGAAGGAGTTTCTGAGATATTTAAGAAAAGTGTTTACATTGTGCCTATTTTTGTACATTTTGTTTTTCACTTGTAATATAATGCACAAATACATATGTGGGTTTGTCACAACCCGTAAGGAGTTGGCCATAAACCCCCGCCCCTTCCCAGACTAGCTAACGTCCCGACAACACAAACACGGAGACACAGAAAAGTTCAGCTCGTTTTACTGTGGTCATGCAAACATACATAAATAAATGAACGCCACAAACCCAAGCATTACTCACACACACACACACAAAATAACCTCTGTCTAACTACAGCACAATACAATTTGCAGACAACTGCAGCGCCAGTTCTGCTAAAACACGCTGCCAGAGTTCAGACATTTGCTGACAGCCAAAGACGGACCACGTTGGTAGTTTGCTGGCTGAAGCTGGTCGGGCAAGAGGGACAGTGGGAAAGTGGGAGCGGGAACGGGAACGGGAGTGAGGGAGTTTCGGGGTGACACGTTAGAAGGGGGACGAGGACCATTCCAGACTTGTCCCGGAGACCCGTCGAAGGCAGTGGCACGGAAGGGAGGGAAACAGGAAAACCTGTAACACCTCGCTGGCTCTGTTGACTATGTTCTTGTTACTAATTGCAAAAGAGTACATTCCCCCCCCCCTTCCCCACTTATCTCTTCCTTACGCAATATACATTACGCTAAACAAAGCAAGTAGACAACCTTTCACATGAGCTATCAGCCTCGGCGTACAAAACTATCGCCGTGAAAAATATTTAATCCGTCTATTTTCGCTTTTCCAAGTAATAAAAGGGTTAAACTAATACAGCCCCAACGTACATTACGACTAATCACAAATGGCAATACTTTTTCAGTTTCCATCATACTAGTTCCGAATAATATAAACAGCACCAGTCGTGCTACATTACAATTACATCACATTTCCATCCCCACAAAAATGTTTGGGAAAATTTACATACTGCAATCAGACAATCACCATTACAGACCTGAAACAATCCGAGCTGAATATAATTATGGCAAAATGATACACCTAAACACAACGAATTTACTAATTTCCCTCCAAATATTTAGAGATAAAAGAATGCTGGATTTAAAAGATTTCCACTAAAAAACAACATCACCCCGACCTTGCAGGCAACCTAAACCTGACTTTAATGTCAACCAATATCATAATTCACATCACTACATTAATATTACGCAGACAAACACAGACTCCCTCACCTGTCACCAGGTAAATGGGCACACCGCTGCCCAGGGTGAAACACAGACCCACACACACAGAAAGAAGGGGGTGACAACGAACACACCCCACTACTTCTGTAAGACGACACCCAACAGCTCCCTCGCTGGAACGGTGATCCGTCTCTTGACAGAGCTTGGCATCAAAAGCCCAGAGAAATCTTTCTCTCCCGACCAGATGACTTCTGAACTCGCTCAGAGTTCACAGAAACGTTCAGGGGAAGGGACATGACATACACATATCCTCAGATATGCACGTGTAAAAGCATGAAGGAGAGAGAGGGAGGTGAAGGAGAGGGATGGAAAGAGGGGGAGAAGGGAGAGAGAGAGAGGAGGGGGGGGGAGAGAAAGGGGGAGAAGGGATGGAAAAGAGAGTTGTACATGAACACATGCATAGCAACCGTCACGAGCCGTGACAGGGTTTTTTTTTGGGTTGTTTGTTTGAATTTTATGTGGTTGGTTTTCTTCATATGAGGCAATTAGAGCACATGTTTGTGCCATGTAAGAACAATATATCATTTTCTAGTAGTAGTAGTGGTAGTAGTATTGATCAAGCGTTCGTTTCATTCGATAGCACACTGAGGCAACTTTGTTTATGTTGTGTTTTATTTAGTCTGTGTGTTCACATTGGCAAGTTCTAAGAACGCCAGACTAAAAGCAATGCTAGTTCACGTTTTGACATTTCTGCTGCTGTTGTTTTGTGCACATGTCAAATTAAATGTGTAACATATGAACGGACTGGGAATTTAGAAACTAGCGGATGTTCAGAAGTAATTTAAGTTTCTTCTACAACTTTCGTGGGAAGGGTTAAATAGCACTGGCATGGAGCTGTGTCCTTTTGAATACGTACATTTTAATGTTCTTTATTATTTTATTGTTGAAATGTCCTGGCTTTTTATAATCATGATGATGATGATATGGGTATTTATATAGCGACTATACTTGGTCAGAGACCAAGCTCTAAGCGCTTTAGAAACACGGAGTCATTTGCACGACAGGCTGCATACCTGGGTAGAGCCGACTGAGCAGCTGCCTCTGGGCACTCATCATTTGTTTTCTGTGTCATTTAATCACATTGTAGTCGCACACACACACACACACACACACACACACACACACACACACACACACACACACACACACACATTAGACATGTAACGCATTTATATGTTTGACCGTGTTTTTTTATTTTCCCCGCCATGTAGGTAGCCATACTCCGTTTTCGGTGGTGTGCATGCCGGGTATGTTCTTGTTTCCACAACCCACCGACCGCTGACTTGATTTATAGGATCTTTAACGTGCGTATTAGACTTCTGCGTGCGTATACACACGAAAGGGGTTCGGTCGCCAGCAGATCTCCACACATGTTAACCTTGAAGATCAGAAAACTCTCCACCGTTTACCCATCAAACGCGGTTAATAAGATTCGAACGCAGGACCCTCAGATGGAAAATCCAACGCTTTAACCACTCAGCCATTGCGCCGTTTAACACCTGTTCCAAGCAGGTTGTTTTCACTCCACTGGGTAGTTGGGGTGGATTACCTGTCAGCATCATCATGCCAAACATCAGGAGAAACTGAAAGTGAATAAAACTATTTTGTGGGGGACACGGCAGTGCATAATAGACCAAAATGAAGTGTTTTCATGATTTGGGGTTTTGATGGATTTTGATTCTTGAACATCTCCTCTATCATGTGCATACGTTTTTCCACTGTAAAGATGTCTTTAACAATGAAAAAAAAAAACCAATAAAAATTGCTTGCTAATTCACGGAAGTGTTTATTTTGTTCAATATCGAGACGCAAGTCGTCAAGTTTCTGGCCTTGACAACATACATTGGACTTGCTCAATGATGAGTTAACCTACAACTATGAGACTTTGCATGATTGTTTTATAACATGTTATTAAAGTTTTGTCTTGTATGTATGAAAATGTTCTCTGTGTTTTAATTTATAGCGGTTCCAATCTTTTTACCCATTGTAAATTTTTAGGATTTCGCAATACCCAAAATTTCCAAAATTCATAAAAATACAATAATTGAAGAATCAACACAATCGCACGTTAAAATGAAGATAATTCATTGTATACCACATCCACATAACAAAAAATGTTTGCATGCATCACATGGACCACAAACCTGATTTCTTTGATACATTCTTTGGCGGCCAGTTTGATTTGTTTCCATAGCAACGGGTATTTACAGAAATCTAAGATAACATTTTTTTTAGATCCACAAGTGATGATGCACATAGCAGACAAAAAAGAGATATAGAGAAAAAAGTCGTTATTTGATTGTAGTGTCTGACCTTTATTAAATTAGTATGCCTTGCAAGGACCTCGAGGATCAACTCAAGTCCTGATTATATTTTATCATTCACATTTACTACACACACACACACACACACACACACACACACACACACACACACACACACACACACACACACACACACACACACACACACACACACACACACACACACACACACACACACACACACACATCTTAAGCAGGTCATGTTCATTTCATCTGTCCAAATACATCAAATATTTGTAGGCAACTTTCCCCTGAGATGAAGGTGATTTAGGTCATGGGAGTTTGGAAGCTTCCTACGATCTTCTGTTCTGAATGACAATGACAGCCTTGACACGCTGCAAAAGACCTGTGTGCGTTTCTTTCACGTCTTATTTTCCCTTACTTTCGTTTTCTTCCCTAGCAATGCCCAGAAAATTTCTCTATAGCGAGATCCCATTGCATAATATATGAAAATGTTCAAGCTGGAGTTAATGAATGTGAAGAGTTCAGCAATCCACAAGCAGGTCAAATACAGATTCTGATTTCGTCGTCCCGTGTTCAATTCTGGCAGAAACAGGCAGGCCAAGCGGAAAACACAAGAAGGGGAAATACAAACGATGAGAAGTACAGAAGTACCAATGAGTATTTTAGTGAGCGCTACTTCCTTTGAAGACAACGTTGACGTTGTTTGAGCACGCCACATCACAACTTGTCGGAGTTTCGATGTGGTTATTGCTGTTGCTGTCACTATTGTTGCAAAACCAATGATTTTTCCTGCCATGAAAATGGTTTCCATGTAATCAACAAGATACTTGTGGCGAATGTAAAATTCACTGTGTCTTAATATGATCGATACTGCACGAGTTTCGGGATCAAAAACACACGTAAAGTTGTATCTCTGCACTGTTATAAACTTGAGACTCAGTACGATAGCATAAACTGAAACGATGATGACAGCCGTTGTCCTGGTTCTCAGAAAAGTCTGGTACTTGAGAGGTCTGAGGACACAGTAGCATCTCTCACAGGCTATGATGGCGGACAGGACAATGGAAACATTACCGGTGCCGAGGACGGTGATCAGATGGTTGTTGACCGCGAACATCAGCACAGGACCAGCCTTTGTTTCTTCATCAAACTGCACATAAAACTCCTCACTACAAACCAACACATACATGACGACATAGACTCCATCAGCCAGAGACAGCGAAAACAGCAACAGGTTGACACGATCTCTGAGGCCTTGTTTGAAGAACACCACCATGTTGATGATGTTACCAGGCCCACCAAGGAGAAACAAAACCTGCATGATAAAAAATCTGACTTTCCGTGTATATGTTTCCACTTCTAAAGACACTATATTGTCTGGGTTATCCCACGGTAAAAACTCCATCTCACTGAATCTGATTTCCAGACATCCCTCTTGAACTGACCCATTGTGCACATCAGTCTGCAAGTCAGTATGTATTGATGACGTATTCAGGGAGGTGATGTCTGCAGACCTTAGAGAAGTGTTCAGCATAGTGTCAAGAAGATGTGACGTCAGGATGTGAATTGAAACACCGTGATATATATGATAATTATCTTTATTTTATGAAAACCAGAACGTCTCAAGAATACTGTATTTCTACAAAAGTCAAAGATCTGTTCAACTCAGTATAATATGGAAGAAGAAATATTTAAATTTGTAAAATTGTTGATGCATTTCACATGACACTGGACACAAAACCTTAAAGAAGAAATAACAGAAACATTAGAGAAACATTAGTAGTGACGCGAATGCCAGGACTTTCAGTTGCTTCCATACACGTGAAACCTTTTCACCAAACACCTTTAAAACTAACACTGGGCAAGCAGAAATCACTGTGCTGTATTGTAATTGTAAACCAGTCACCTGCTTTGACTCCGAAACAATTTACAAGTGCATAACCATTTGTGGCGTACTACTTTTATGTCTGTTTCAATGTTAGTTAGAATTAGCACCCAGTGAGTGAGACAGAAGATGTTTGAAACGTTTGCAGAAAATGAAAAAGAAACAGAAGAAAAGCACTTGACATAATCTGTTTCAGTATTAGTTATGTAACTGCACGGGACATGGCCTGATCAGTACGTGGGTTTATGGGAATGACCGTCATCTGTTGTTTTTATCCACGAGGAGAGGTAGTATAGTGTATATGGATCAGTCCTAATGGGTTGACACCGTGAAACAGAGAGGGGTCATGGACTATTTTGAAAAACAAAGAAGAAAATAATAATAATTAATAAAAAAAACACAAATAAACAAATAGAATAAAAGGAAACTACTGAACACACACACACACACACACACACACACACACACACACACACACACACACACACACACACACACACACACACACACACACACACACGCACGCACACACACACACACACACACACTCATACACACTCACACACACACACACACACACACACACACACACACACACACACAAACGAGCCGGGGAAGCGAGGTGTTCAGACTGTAGAAGACACGTGGAAAGGTCGGAACACTTCGTTGTCTAGTGCAATGTGATTTTTCTCCGTCAGTTGGGTGGGTACAGTTCATTTCGTTCTGTTATTGTTCATCTGGTTATTTTTGCTTTGATTAGTTCAGTCTCTCATGATATATATCGTATTGTATTGCACTTTGTGCATTGTATTTTATTGTATAACTCCTTTTGTCACAACATATTTCTCAGTATGAAATTCTGGCTGCTCTCCCAAGGTAGTGTCGCTACACTGACAGCGCCACCCATTTTTATGCCTGTAGTTTTATTAGTTTTTCCTATCGAAATGATTTTTCTACAGAATTGCCAGGGACAACCCTATTGTTGCCGCGGGTTCTTTTACGTGCGCTAAATGCATGCTGCACTCGGGACCTCGGTGCATCGTCTCATCCGAATGACTAGCGCCCAGACTACCACTCAAGGTCTAGTGGAGGGAGAGAAAATACTAGCGCTCAGATTCTCTCGCTTCCTAAGCGGACGCGTTACCTCCAGGCCAACACTCCACTGGAGTGGCTAACCGCATAGTGGGAACCAGGGCAACGCAGTGGATGATATCTCTTTTTGGAAGTTGTTTCTTCTCTGTTACTTCCTTTCGTTGAGTGAAGGCTGCAGACGCAATTTATTGCCAGTAGCAATGAAATGCCTCACCGAGCTGCCATCTGGGTATCGGATGTAGACACCATCTCCCCCGTTCTCAACAGCATTCTCAGCAGAGCCGTCTGTGCATACACGGGTCCAGGTGGTGTTCGGGTAGTCCCTATCCAGAGCTTCCAGGGTCAGCAGGTTCAGTTCAGCATCCAGGAACTGGCCTTTGCTCTGAGTGCCGAGGATGTAAAGGACAGCAGGGAGGACATTTAGTGTCCAGTCTTAAAGTCTTGCAGGGGTTCAACAGGTTGGTGCCTGTCCAGCAAGTTCTGGTCATGGGTCTGGTGGAGGGCCGTGACAAGGTGGTTTGTGCTTCTGCGCTTCAGCCAATTCTTGGTTGGGGCCTGGAGTTGTGAAGACAGAGGGTGTGATGGAAGCCGCTTCATCTGGCGAAGCAGTCTCTCATCTCTCCTCTCTTCCAGAGACATGAGTCCAGCAGTCCCTGTCATAGGATTGATGGGTGTGGTCTTCATGCCATTGGCGTTCTGGGTTTTGGGCAAGGATTCTATGCTAGACTTTGCAGCTTTTGCCCAGGCGTTGGAGGCATACTCCATGTGATGTCTGAGTGATCCTGAGTCAGGATCTTCATGTTAGCTCCCCACTTGGTGCTGGCCAGTTTCTTCATCACGGCCATCTTACGTATGGCTTTACTCTGGGTGGTGCTGATATGAGAAGACCAGGATAACCAGGATAATCTGGAGTGAAGGTCTCTTTCTTTGGGGACAGGGAGAAGCAGGTGGCTTCTGTCTTGGTCCTGTTGATTGTGACCAACCACTCTTTTGGCAATGTGACAATGCTGTTCAGGGCTACTTGTATCCTGCAGGTTGCTGCGGAGACCTGTTCTGTTTGTGTCCAAACAGCTAGATCGTCTGCATGGAGGGCTCTGGTGATATGCATTGACAGCTGGTCAACGACATCGTCAATGAAGATGGCGAAAAGGGTAGGTGATATCACGGTGCGCCGCGGGACTCCTTCTCGAATCTTGACTAGTCTGCTGAGGTGGCCGTCGAGCTTCACACTAGCAGATCTTTGGAAGAGATAGCCCTGAATCAGTCGATGCATTATCCCACAAACCCGTTTCTGGAGCAGTTTGAGAAGAAGGCCTTCTTTCCTCACCTAATCGAAGGCCTTAGTCAGGTCCACAAAGACGGCCAAGGTCTTTATCTTTTGTTGGAATCCGTTTTTAGTGTCCTGGGCTAACAGAATGACCTGGTCTCTTTTGCATCTGTACTTTCTTAAGCCTGACTGCGCTGGGTTGATGAGGCCATTTTTGTCCAGGTGGTACTGCAGTCTTCTGTTTACCATGCACTCCATTATTTTCCCAAGACAATTGAGGAGACTGATGGGTCGATAACTTGTCTTGGAGTACCTCTCTTTTCCCTTCTTGAGGATAGGATTGATGACAACTTCTTCCAACTGTGTGGGAATTCCCCTGTGTTCCAGGAAAGGTTGAATATTTCCAGTGCTATTTGCTTTGCATGGTTGCCCAGGTGCTTAATTATTTCATTTGTTATTCCCTCTTTGCCTGGTGCCTTTTTGTTTTTCAATTGTCTGATTGCCGCATTAAGCTCTTTGGTGGTAAAGGCATCAGTCATTGTGGGGGATGGCCTCTGTTTTGAGAGTTCTTTTCTGGTGCTCTGCCTGACTTCTTCTCGTTTCTCTAGAGGGACATCCAGCATGCTGGCTTCTTTAATGTGTTGGCAAGCAAGGAGGCTGCCTGTTTCCCAGTGTAATTTTGGTTGTTGTCTTTCAAAAGTGTTGTCCTGCGGGTTTCTTGGTGTTCGTCGTTGAGAGTTTTTGTCAGTATCCACAACTTTCTTGTGTCTTTTTCCAAGTTCAGCGAGCTTGTCTTCTCTTGCCATGACCTGCCGGCTGCTTCAGTCTTTGCTTCATCAAAGGCAGTTCTTGCTCTGTTGTAGGCGGCATTGTTTTCAGTGATGGGGGACTTCTCTACTTGCTCTCTAGCTTTGGTGAGTTCATTGTGCGTTCACTGCAGATTTTCACTCTAGCAGAGCTTGTAGATTTGTCTTTTCCCTCTTGGAATGCTTCGCTTTGCTGCCTCAAGAATGCATTTTGTGAAGCACTGGACTTTGCTGTTCAGGTCATTTAGTAAGTCTGTTTTACTGTCTTGGCACAAAGAGTCACTGAAAACTTGGAGCAGTCTGCTTTTTTGTAATTTCAGCTGGGTTCTTTGAAGGTGCTTGTAGACTTTTTTTTGCTAGATATGCAGTGAGCAGGATGGGAAATTGGTCGTTCCCACCTAGTTGATCTTCTACTTGGCTTTCACAGATTTTCTGGATATCCTCTGTGGCAAGGGCTGTGTCTGGTGTGCTCTGTGTTTTCAAAGCTCTGGACAAGCAGGCTGGTTTGTCATCAGGTTTGTTGATTAGGATGAGGTTGTTTTCAGTCATCCAGTCCTCAACTCTTTCTCCTCTGTTGTTGATATCCTGGTAGCCCTAGCTAGGTGAGTGGGCGTTGAAGTCGCTAACTATTAGCAGGTTGCTGTTCACTACAGGGAGAGTCTGTAGTTGCAGGTCTCGATCATGTGGACAATAGACGTTGATGACGGTGATTCCTCTTTCCTCAATTACTAATTTGACTGCTAGGAACTCAGTATCGCCAGCTGACCTTCCTATCTCAACTGCAGGGATATTCCGGACAAGGGTGACGATCCCTCCTTTGGGCGGGTGACTCTGTCATGCCGAAAGAGCTATTAACCTCGAACAGAGAAGCGATGAGCATCTGTCATCTGTATACAGATGATGTCCAACTTCCTGGTTCTCAGAATCTCTTGTAGCTCAAGCTTCTTCTTGCGAAGGCCCTCAGCGTTCAACTGTGCAAAGACGAGCGGAGCTGCTGGAAGACAGCTGACAGTGTGGGCTGTTCGAATATTGCTGATGCTGCCTTCCTGACACATCCGTGGTCGCTTCGCCAGCAGTGGTGGGTGGGCCCCTTTCAGGCAGGGGGACCTGGCGCTGTCGCCGCCCGGCGTACAACGGGACCAACGCCGTACCGTTGAATGTCCGTCTGCATGGCCATAGGGGGTAGGATGCGTGCATGTCCGGTTTTCTCCCCTGCTTGTGACGCTGGGGAGGAGGTCTGTCCGCTGTCTTCTGCCAACAATACCCGCCTTCGGAACAGCTCATGCTTTGATTTTTGCAGTTTCCTTCTAGATGGATTGCCGTCCAAGGCTAATGAGCCCCGTCTGTCCAAGTGTGGCCAGCCGCAACTGGTGTACCCTGGTTGATGCCCCATCTGTCACTAGCAGCATTTACCTCCAAGTTCTTTGGCAGTTTGCGCACTAGTTGGCCGGCTCTGTGCTGCAGACACTGGGAGGATTTTCTGCCGAAGGGGTCTGAGTAAGAATGCTCTCTTCAGGGGTTTGATGAGTCCATCGTCGGTGTTCTACGAGTCTACCTTCTCAGTCTAACAAAAAGCGGAAAGGTCTTTGACGATGCTTCGTATTTTTCAGGGTATGAACAACGAATTCTGTGATGTGTTCGCTTGGGAAATAAAATCACTTCATGTCTGACCTTGCCAAACTGAAGTCAAATTGTGGCTGCCTTCATCACCATGCTTAATTTTATTTCATTTTACTTAATCTGTTTGTATATTAATTAGTTAATTAATTGAATTAAAGTCAAAAGATTAAGATATTACTGTGACTCCCTCATCGAGAATACTGTCGCACAGAAATGATGTGCAATTGTTTTTTTTTTTAAATACTAAAATGAATAAAATAAAAGACGAAAAGTATATAAACACCGTGTGAAAATAACTGTTCTCTATACTTACATAGAATTTCCGATATAAAACGAAATGATATCAAATAAGAATGATCCACAGGTGCAATTATGAAGGAAATGGGATTATTAGATAATGGCAACTGCAACTTTTGAGGTACTGTTAAAGACAGCATTGATCACATGCTTTGGCTTTGTCCAGTAATTCAAAATGTCTCGCAAGATTTTATTGAAGTGGTGTATGAAAGGTGTCTGAATTCCTATGTTACGCAGTTGGCAGTAAAACACTGTTAATCTTGGATTTGATTGACATATTCTTTATACTTTACCTCATTGTTGTCTAAACAGTCCTTGTAGAACAAATATAGTCCACACTTGGAAATATATTTTTGTTATCAGATGTAGGGCCATCATCAGTACATTGTCAAATTTCCACAGCAGTTGGCATGGGCCTGGTGAAGACCGTATAATATTGTGAAGTGCCGCAATGTGCTGTATTGGACTGTAAAGTGCCGCATTGTAGATTATTGTACTGTAAAGTGCCGCATTGTACCGTATTGTACTGTAAAGTGCCGCATTGTACTGTAAAGTGCCGCATTGCACCGTGCCGTACTGTAAAGTGCCGCATTGTACTGTATTGTACTGTAAAGTGCCGCATTGTATCGTATCCTACTGTAAAGCGCCGCATTGTACCATATAGTACTGTAAAGTGCCGCATTGTACCGCATTGCACTGTAAAGTGCCGCTTTGTAGAGTATTGAACTGTAAAGTGCTGCATTGTACCATATAGTGCTGTAAAGTGCCCCATTCTAGAGTATTGTACGGTGAAGTGCCGCATTGTACCGTATTGTACTGTAATGTGCCGCATTGTAGAGTATTGTACTGTAATGTGCCGCATTGTACCGTATTGTACTGTAATGTGCCGCATTGTACCGTGCTGCACTGTAAAGTGCCGCATTGTAGAGTATTGTACTGTAAAGTGCGGCATTGTACCATATAGTGCTGGAAAGTGCCGCATTGTGCTGTATTGTACGGTGAAGTGCCGCATTGTACCATATTGTGCTGTAAAATGCCGCATTGTAGAGTATTGTACTGAAAAATGCCGCATTGTAGCATACTGTGCTGTAAAGTGACGCATTGTACCATATTGTGCTGTAAAGTGCCGTATTGTACCGTATTGTACTGTAAAGTGCCGCATTGTACGATATTGTACTGTAAAGTGCCGCATTGTGCTGCATTGTACTGTGAAGTGCCGCATCGTGCTGTATTGTACTGTGAAGTGCCGCATTGCACAGTGTTGTACCGTACACTACTGCACTGGACAGTACTCCACTGTACTCTACTGTACTATGAACTGATCTGCTCCACTCATAAATTTTGCTTCATGTCACACACACACACACACACACACACACACACACACACACATATATATATATATATATATATATATATATAGAGAGAGAGAGAGAGAGAACTCAAAACTTTTTTTTTTTTTATTCAAGGCTTAAGATTTTGGGCATGGCCCATTCTTCCAAACTGTCCTGACTAATCTACATCAGTTACAATAGCACACACATATTTAATGAAAAGGGGAGAAACAGAGAATTAAAAAGAGAGGGAAATGAGAAAAAAAAAGAAGTACTGCAGAAAGATTATGATAAAGAACAGACACGCACGCGCGCGCGCGCACACACACACACAGATTGACAAAGGATGAGAGAGAGAGAGAGAGAGAGAGAGAGAGAGAGAGAGAGAGAGAGAGAGAGAGAGAGAGAGAGAGAGAGAGAGAGATCGTACAACATGATGGTGGAAGAAAGAAGAAAACAGCTGAAGGTAACAACTCAACAAATCTTCTGTCATTTGAAAACAAGTTTGAAGAGATTCAAAAGGAAATATGGCAAATGTAAACCCAATTTGGGGGACCACCACTTTAATTGTTTCTGTGGGAGAGAGGCGGTTGCATAACTGATATGACTATAGTTTTGTCCCCTGTGCATACGCAAACAATTCGTCACTGGTAGTGAACTGTCATTCGTCACAGGAAGTGACCCAGAGACAGCAATGATAGTTCGGTGGTGTTGTCAGTCACAGCTGGGGAGAGTCACTATCCAACGTCCAACGACTTCCCACAGCAACCCGTGAAGGATGAAGGTAAGAATAGGAAGAAAACAAGACAAAAAACAACAACAAACAAAACACGACAACAAACAATAACAACAACAAAAACAATACAATATATATTATTTATTATGCTGTTGTTTTGTGCACATGGCAAATTAAATGTGTAAGATATGAACGGACTGGGAATTTAGAAACTAGCGGATGTTCAGAAGTAATTTAAGTTTCTTCTACAACTTTCGTGGGAAGGGTTGAATAGCACTGGCATGGAGCTGTGTCCTTTTGAATACGTACATTTTAATGTTCTTTATTATTTTATTGTTGAAATGTCCTGGCTTTTTTTTAATAATCATGATGATGATGATGATATAGATATTTATATAGCGACTATCCTTGGTCAGAGACCAAGCTCTAAGCGCTTTAGAAACACGGAGTCATTTGCACGACAGGCTGCATACCTGGGTAGAGCCGACTGACAGCTGCCTCTGGGCGCTCATCATTTGTTTCCTGTGTCATTTAATTAAATTTTAGTCGCACACACACGCACGCACGCACGCACACACACCACACACACACGCACACACACACACACATTAGACATGTAACGCATTTATATGTATGACCGTGTTGTTTATTTTCCCCGCCATGTAGGCAGCCATACTCCGTTTTCGGTGGTGTGCATGCCGGGTATGTTCTTGTTTCCACAACCCACCGACCGCTGACTTGATTTATAGGATCTTTAACGTGCGTATTTGACTTCTGCGTGCGTATACACACGAAAGGGGTTCGGTCGCCAGCAGATCTCCACACATGTTGACCTTGAAGATCAGAAAACTCTCCACCGTTTACCCATCAAACGCCGTTAATAAGATTCGAACGCAGGACCCTCAGATGGAAAATCCAACGCTTTAACCACTCAGCCATTGCACCGTTTAACACCTGTGCCAAGCAGGTTGTTTTCACTCCACTTGGTAGTTGGGGTGGATTACCTGTCAGCATCATTATGCCAAACATCAGGAGAAACTGAAACTGAATAAAACTATTTTGTGGGGGACACGGCAGTGCATAAGAGACAAAAATGAAGTTTTTTCATGATGTGGGTTTTTGATGGATTTTGATTCTTGAACATCTCCTCTATCATGTGCATAAGTTTTTCCACTGTAAAGATGTCTTTAACAATGAAAAAAATACCAATAAAAATCGCTTTCTAATTCACGGAAGTGTTTATTTTGTTCAATGTCGAGACGCAAGTCGTCAAGTTTCTGGCCTTGACAACATACATTGGACTCGCTCAATGATGAGTTAACATACAAATATGAGACTTTGTTTGATTGTTTTGTAACATGTTATTAAAGTTTTGTCTTGTATATATGAAAATGTTCTCTGTGTTTTAATTCATAGCGGTTCCAATCTTTTTACCCATTGAAAGTTTTGAGGATTTCGCAATACCCAAAATTTCAAAAATTCATGAAAATACGATAATTGAAGAATCAACCCAATCGCACATTAAAATGAAGATAATGTCATTGTATACCACATCCACATAACAAAAAATGTTTGCATGCATCAGATGGACCACAAACCTGATTTGTTTGATACATTCTTTGGCGGCCAGTTTGATTTGTTTCCATTGCAACGTGTATTTACAGAAATCTTAGATAACATTTTTTTTAGATCCACAAGTGATGATACACCTAGCAGACAAAAAAGAGATATAGAGAAAAAAAGTCTTATTTGATTGTAGTCTCTGACCTTTATTCAATTAGTATGCCTTGCAAGGACCTCGAGGATCAAGTCAAGTCCTGATTATATTTTATCATTCACATTTACTACGCACACACACACACACACACACACACACACACACACACACACACACACACTTAAGCAGGTCATGTTCATTTCATCTGTCCAAATACATCAAATATTTGTAGGTAAATTTCCCCTGAGATGAAGGCGATTCAGGTCAAGAGAGTTTGGAAGCTTCCTACGATCTTCTGTTCTGACTGACAATGACAGCCTTGACACGCTGCAAAAGACCTGTGTGCGTTTCTTTCACGTCTTATTTTCCCTTACTTTCGTTTTCTTCCCTATCAATGCCCAGAAAATTTCTCTATAGCGAGATCCCATTATGTAATATATGAAAATGTTCAAGCTGGAGTTAATGAATGTGAAGAGTTCAGCAATCCACAAGCAAGTCACATACAGATTCTGATATCGTCGTCCCGTGTTCAATTCTGGCAGAAACAGGCAGGCCAAGCGGAAAACACAAGAAGGAGAAACACAAACGATGAGAAGTACAGAAGTACCAATGAGTATTTTAGTGAGCGCTACTTCCTTTGAAGACAACGTTGACGTTGTTTGAGCACGCCACATTACAACTTGTCGAAGTTTCGATGTGGTTATTGCTGTTGCTGTCACTATTGTTGCAAAACCAATGATTTTTCCTACAATGAAAATGGTTTCCATGTAATCAACAAGATACTTGTGGCGAATGTAAAATTCACTGTGTCTTAATATGATCGACACTGCACGAGTTTCGGGATCATAAACACACGTAAAATTGTATCTCTGCACTGTTATAAACTTGAGACTCAGTACAATAGCATAAACTGAAACGATGATGACAGTCGTTGTCCTGGTTCTCAGAAAGGTCTGGTACTTGAGAGGTCTGAGGACACAGTAGCATCTCTCACAGGCTATGATGGCGGACAGGACAATGGAAACATTACGGGTGCCGAGGGCGGTGATCAGATGGTTGTTGACCGCGAACATCAGCACAGGACCAGCCTTTGTTTCTTCATCAAACTGCACATAAAACTCCTCACTACAAACCAACACATACATGACGACATAGACTCCATCAGCCAGAGACAGCGAAAACAGCAACAGGTTGACACGATCTCTGAGGCCTTGTTTGAAGAACACCACCATGTTGATGATGTTACCAGGGCCACCAAAGAGAAATAAAACCTGCATGATAAAAAATCTGACTTTCCGTGTATATGTTTCCACTTCTAAAGACACTATGTTGTCTGGGTTATCCCATGGTAAAAACTCCATCTCACTGAATCTGATTTCCAGACATCCCTCTTGAACTGACCCATTGTGCACATCAGTCTGCAAGTCAGTATGTATTGATGACGTATTCAGGGAGGTGATGTCTGCAGACCTTAGAGAAGTGTTCAGCATAGTGTCAAGAAGATGTGACGTCAGGATGTGAATTGAAACACCGTGATATATATGATAATTTTCTTTATTTTATGAAAACCAGAACGTCTCAAGAACATTGTATTTCTACAAAAGTCAAAAATCTGTTCAACTCAGTATGATCTGGAAGAAGAAATATTTAAATTTGTAAAATTGTTGATGCATTTCACATGACACTGGACACAAAACCTTAAAGAAGAAATAACAGAAACATTTGAGAAATATTAGTAGTGACGCGAATGCCAGGACTTTCAGTTGCTTCCATACACGTGAAACCTTTTCACCAAACACCTTTAAAACTAACACTGGGCAAGCAGAAATCACTGTGCTGTATTGTAATTGTAAACCAGTCACCTGCTTTGACTCCGAAACAATTTACAGGTGCATAATCATTTGTGGCGTACTACTTTTATGTCTGTTTCAATGTTAGTTAGAATTAGCACCCAGTGAGTGAGACAGAAGATGAAAAAGAAACAGAAGAAAAGCACTTGACATAATCTGTTTCAGTATTAGTTATGTAACTGCACGGAACATGGCCTGATCAGTACGTGGCTTTATGGGAATGACTGTCATCTGTTGTTGTTTTTTATCCACGAGGAGAGGTAGTGTAGTGTATATGGATCAGTCCTTATGGGTTGACACCTTGAAACAGAGAGGGGTCCTGGACTATTTTGAAAAAAACACAAAAAACAGAAGAAAATAATAATAAGTAATTAAATAAACAAATAAATATAGAGAATAAAAGGAAACTACTGAACAAACACACACACACATACACACACATACATACACGTACACACACACACACACACACACACACACACACACACACACACATGCACGCACGCACGCACGCACGCACGCACACACACACACACACACAAACACACACACACACACACAAGCCGGGGAAGCGAGGTGTTCAGACTGTAGAAGACACGTGGAAAGGTCGGAACACTTCGTTGTCTAGTACAATGTGATTTTTCTCCGTCAGTTGGGTGGGTACAGTTCATTTCGTTCTGTTATTTTTCATCTGGTTATTTTTGTTTTGATTAGTTCAGTCTCTCATGATGTATATCGTATTGTATTGCACTTTGTGTATTGTATTTTATTGTATAACTCCTTTTGTCACAACATATTTCTCTGTGTGAAATTCTGGCTGCTCCAAGGTAGTGTCGCTACACTGACAGCGCCACCCATTTTTATGCTGTAGTTTTATTAGTTTTTCCTATCGAAATAGATTTTTCTACAGAATTGCCAAGGACAACCCTATTGTTGCCGCGGGTTCTTTTACGTGCGCTAAATGCATGCTGCACTCGGGACCTCGGTACATCGTCTCATCCGAATGACTAGCGCCCAGACTACCACTCAAGGTCTAGTGGAGGGAGAGAAAATACTAGCGCTCAGATTCTCTCGCTTCCTAAGCGGACGCGTTACCTCCAGGCCAACACTCCACTGGAGTGGCTAACCGCGGGAACCAGGGCAACGCAGTGGATGATTTCTCTTTTTGGAAGTTGTTTCTTCTCTGTTACTTCCTTTCGTTGAGTGAAGGCTGCAGACACAATTTATTGATCCTGTCCGGAATGTTTGTTTGTTTTTTTATACTTTTTTTTCCTTCAAATTCTAGGTTCAGTCACTGTCAAGCATGGAGGTGACTTGACTGGTAGGACTTTCTTTCCTCATCAGATGCATAATGCAGCTAATTAGCAGATGATGGAGTCTCCCGTCGGTCCGACGGATGAGTAGGCAGACAGACTAATCTGTCGGTGTGTAACCTCATATGGGAGAAGAGGCCGATTCTGGATGCACAGCACTTCCCACAGGTGTTGCAAGGGAAAACGTCTCCAGAAGTTGAGCCCTGCTTCCTTCGCTCACGCCAGCGTTCTCTTGTTTTCAAACGTCTTTACGCCACCAGAGCACAGCATCCTTCAGCGACAGCAGTCAAGAGCATCAGTTTTCCAGGAAGCGATGTCTATGTCACAGGTTTTGAGGTTTGTCTTCAAGTTGTCCTTGAAGCGCTTACAGGGTCTTCCACGTTCACGGTGGCCTTCCTTCAGCTGGGCATACAAAAGGATATTCGGGATCCTGCTGTCTGTCATGCGGACAACGTGTCCTGTCCAGCGTAGCTGGCACTGGATCAGCAGGCTTTCGATGCTGGGCAGGACGCTCCTCTCTAGGACGTGGAGGTTGAAGACCCTGTCTTGCCACTTTATGCCGAGGATCTTTCGTAGGCATCTCTGGTGAAACTGCTCAAGTTGTTGAATGTGACGGCGATACGTCGTCCATGTTTCACAGCAGTACAACAAGGTGGTCAGCACAACAGCTCTCCGACATTAGCCTGGTTGCCTGATCAGCACAGGTGACGTTTTTAATGAGGAGGAGTTGTGCAGTCCCTTCCCCACTCTCTTGCCTACCGACGCTCACAGTCCCACAAGTGCAGATACTGCCACGTGTAGGACGGCCTCAGCAGGTGCAGGTTTTTTCTTCAGAGCTCCGTCTCCTAGGAGGACTTCCAACCAAGGATAAGAGCTTCCCCTGCCCTTTGGTCATCCTCTTCCGCCTTCGCAGCCGTTGGGAAAAGTTTCCTCATCCGCCTGGTCCGTCGATATAATATGTATCTACTTATTTATGTATCTGTTTATTTACTTACTCCATCAAAATTAATCAATCTGCATATTCAGTTAATTATCAATTGATCTATCAGTTTATTCTTCATCTTTTTTCTCGATTCTTTTTCCTAGGACTTCCATTTTGTATCCTCCTACTCCGTTTTCATATATATATATATATATATATATATATATATATATATATATATATATATACATATATCTCTGTGTGTGTGTGTGTGTGTGTGTGTGTGTGTGTGCGTGTGCGTGTGTGTGCGTGTGTGTGTGAGTCAGTGAGTGTGTGTGTGTGTGTGTGTGTGTGTGTGTGTGTATATATATATATATATATACAGAGAATACGTGGATAGCGATGACTGAAGTTCAGGTGAATGGACATCCAACCTAGCAGCCCTGAACAGAACGCTTCTGAACACGTTAAAACGCATGACAACGTCAGAGTGGACACAATAACAACGCCATGACCAACCAGCATTGTTGTTGATGCCCGCAGCACACGTTGTGCAGTTATTGTCCATCAGACAATATAGGATGTTAGCATCCTGTAAAGTAAAATGAGAGCTCTCTGAGACTGGATGGAACCACCTTTACACACACACACACACACACACGCACACACACACACACACGCACACACACACGCACACACACACACACACACACACACACACACACACACACACACACACACACACACACACAGAGGGAGGGAGAATACATAGTTTGAAAAATTATGTAAACGCTGGAGATTTCCTGAGGAAACTGCAGAATAACTTCGAGGATCTTTCCAGGTAGTCAGAGGAAAGAGTTTGACTAACTCTGGGGAAAACAAAGATAAGACAAATAAACAACAAGTCTTCAAGAATGAAGGGCATTATGTCCTCAAGTCATAAAACAAGGAAACACTATCCCATCACTAAAAGGTAGCAAATGAAGCAGAGCATATACATCAAATTCAGGAACGGATGATATAATTCCAGACTGAGAACTGGAATGCCAGTCGCTATGTGAAACACAATGCAGGAACATAGAAAACAAAGGTTGTTCCATGGTCTGACTTTAGAGCCAGAAGAAGCCGCGAGCAGAAAATAAAGGATGGGTGAGTTGTATGAAATAACAAAGAATAAGTCTGGTGAAACCAGCTACCCTTCTCAACCAGGAAAAGAGAAGAAGATAGATTAAAATCATCATGAACATGTTTATCAGAGAGTAAAAATTGGCCAACAAATTTGAAGACATTCTGACCTCACCTGTGGAGCTCCCAGATGTAACACCAGCAACCCATCTCAAACAGGAAAAGAAAAGAAAAGAAAAGCAAACAAACATAGGTAGACTTATCTGTAACGAGGTTGATCAGATACTAACACGGGTCCCCAAACATGAAGACATCCTGACCTGAGCTTACCCTGTGGAGCTCCTACATGTGGCAAGCCAGCAGGCCAAGGGACACCAACAGAAACACTAAAAGCAGGCACATGCATCAACCGAAATGATATTGCAGAAAATAGCGGAAGAAGAAGAAGACGAAAAGAAGAATGCGACAACTAAAAAAATTTACAAGAAAGGAGAGTGTCTTAACCTGCAATTGAGAAAGTATAGTTTTACGTTCATTCTCCACCAGGTTCATGTGCATCATCAGTGAACAGCCAACGTAATGGCATCCACCTACCCCCACCCCTCACCATTCAACATTATAGACTTCTTCGAGTAAGCTTTTGACAGCGTGAGTAAAAAGTTGTACACTAACATAGATTAACTGCAGCAATTTGGACACGGACAGAAGTTGACAATGCACATAATATATAGAATATTATTGTACACCTTCAACAGATGTCTGAGACTCGTTTAGGGATATTATGCGGCTGGAAAAGGCCAAAAATGTTGGAATAAAAACAAACATGTCTCCCATCGGCAAAGAAATCAGGAAAGAAAATGCAGCTGGATTGAACACACCTGCACGAAAGCCCCAACCAATGTTACCAGACAAGCTTTAGCCTGAAATCTCAGAGGGAAAAGGAAAGTGCGTAGACCAAGACAGACGTGGACAGGAGGTAGGGAGATCGAGGCGAAGGCAGTGTTACACAAATTCATATACGCTACACCACATCTGCTCGGCAAATGTCCAACCAGCAGCATAACCAAACGTCCTTAGTCAGGCCATGAGTGCCTGCAGATATATTCGTGTATCTATCAGAGTGGATTTCTTCTACATAATTTTGCCAGAAGACAACACTCTCGCTGCCATGGGAAGTTTTTCAGTGCGTGCTGCACACGGGACCTCGGTTTATCGCCTCATCCGAATGACTAGATGCTAAATTTGATTTTCCTGTCAAACTTGGGAGAAAGGGCGAGATCGGGATTCGAACCTACACCCTTAAGGACTGTATTGGCAGATGAGCGTCGTAACCATTCTGCCACCTTCCTTCTGAAAAACGAAATGAATTTTAGAACATAGGTTCTTTCAACTCACATATGTATCCACACCGTACTCAGTTTTAATCTTGAATTATTTCCTTTTGTTGGTTTTTTTTTTTTTTTTTTTTTTTTTTTACCATTTGTCTGCATAATTCATTACACAATTCTTCATAGAGGAGGCATTTGAGAACGTAGTGACATGGGCATTTTTCATCCACATTGAATGTATTCATGTCGGGCATGTCCACATACGTACATGTTTAACTAAATAAGAGTTGCCTGAAGTAATGGAATGCACACTTTGATGTGTTTACCATGATCAGTCATCTTCCTGAAGAATGGTGCAAGCTCCTTCGTACGCTTTTTGTGAAACGTTGGGAAACAGGTATAACACCTTGTATATGGGAAAAAAGGTAGCATTACTCCCGTACTGAAATCAACTAAACCACAGTCGGGCCCGCTGAGTTATAGACCTGTATGTTTTACATCGCACGTCGGAAAAATCATGAAGAATATTATATTGATGAGGCTAACTTATTATTATTGTGATAAAAATAGAATCATGTCTATTGCACAGGCCGGATTCAGAAGGGACTACTTTCGATCACCATTACTAACAACAAATATAAGACAACAGTTTTCAAAGACAAAGAGTTTTTTGGCCACGTTTATCGATGTACAAAAAGCTTATGACCGCATCTGGCAAACCAGATTACTGTTTAAGCTAAAGAACACTGTGTTAAGTACCAATGCATACAGACATACAAAATCATATCATATTGGAAAGGACTTCTCAATGTTCACAGCTGAATTAATTGCCATTCTTATGGCTTTAAACGCGGTTGAACTTCCTCATCGTTTACCATCATCTGAAATGTGTAATATTGTTGAAAGAAATATGCTAAATTCTTTTCTGTATTTTTAAGTTAACACTTCTGCCTTATTAAATGCTAAAAGAAATGGCAGGGCTGTTAAGAGCATGGCATTTAGGTTATTACTAATTTTTTTTTTTTTTTTGGGGGGGGGGAAAGAGTTATGTATTTCAAAATGTTCTTTATTAAAGTTATCTAGATATGTGTTAAATCGTCCAGTTGTTTGTTTATTGTAAGTCTCCACATCATCCTCTTTTCAAATAACAATTTATAGAAGTATACAATATTTGAATATTGATTAATTTTCTGTCCTAATCCCGCTTCTGGAATCCCCCCTTCTCTATCGTTTCCGCATTCTGTTCTCTCTCTCTCTCTCTCTCTCTCTCTCTCTCTCTCTCTCCCTCTTCCTTCCTTAGTCACCCCCTCCCCTCCCACACACACACCCCTGCACATCAACCGCCCCCTTTTCAGTTAAATAGTTCTTCCCCTGCCACCATTTTTTTTTCAGAAATGATGATTTCAAAGTAATTATGATAGAAATCATGATGATAGAAATGTTGATGATGACAATGATAATAATAATATGATTTCTAAGTCAGAATAATAGAAATGATAGTAATAATAGAAATGATGATGATGATGATGATGATGATGATGATGATGATGATAATGATGATGATAATAATAATAATAATAATAATAATGATAATGATGATGATGATGTCATTTATTTTCAGTCTAATATCATCGTCTTAGATGAACATACAACAGATAGAGAAATGAAAGGAAACACGTGGTAACATGGATGAATCACTTCGTGGCAGGGCCAGACGGAGAGAGTGAGTGCCCCTCACCCAACACAACCACCTCCCACTTCCAGTCCCAGAAGTGGAGACCACCACCACTTCCCTCCAATGACAGTTTGCCATGAACAATCCGAGAATATAGACCTTGTCAGGAAAATTCATGGCACTGCATGCTGAGGACATCATGACAGTGTGTTCCGAAAGGCAGCTGCTATGGGTGTTATGAATTGTTTTAATTTTCACTATTTGATAAGACATTATGTCTAGGATGATGATTATGCTGATGCTGATAAAGGTCACTTTTTGAAGTTTGGGACAAGGCAGTTCTCTACTCTTCCTAATTATGTATACCACCATCAACCAGGCCCGCGAGAAGTACAACTTCCAACATTGGCAAGAAAAGTAAACACTTCATAAGAGACATCCATGAAGCACATGACTGTTGACTGTGTGATTCCAGTTTTGTTTTCATATGAGCGCCCATAGCACACTAAGTTCCAGGCAGGAGGATACCAACAAGTCCCACCTCTGATGGAATCAAACTACCCACTTACTCTCACGACGTGAACCACTTCGCCACGGCAGGCTGGTCTTTAGAATTCAACCCTCTCTAGTGGCGATAATGATCTAACCTTTTCTTTGTCTGCTGTTAATTCACTATTTTAAGGAATGACTACAGGTCTATACTTTGCATGAACAAACTGGCATTTCCAATGAGTCACCATGGAATAAACCACAATTTGTTTCCGCTTTTGAGGTTCAATGGTTATACAGAGCATTTATAATATCAAAGCAGTACTTTTTTTTTATACTGTTTTTGTACACTATCCGTGTAATTATTTCTGATAATCAGCATCACCTGTCAACTGCAAGTCAGTTTGTTTTTACAGTGTGTGTGTGTGTGTGTGTGTGTGTGTGTGTGTGTGTGTGTGTATGTGTGTGTGTGTGTTTCTGTGTGTGTGTGTGTGTGCGTGTGAGCGTGTATGTGTACATGGTGTATGTATGTGTGTATGTGTAAAGTTAATTAGTATATATGCACATGTTTATATAAACACACACACACACACACACACACACACAGAATACTATATATATATATATATATATATATATATATATATCACCTTCACCTTCACCTCTCCCGTAGTCTGGGTTCAGACCGTTGGGGCACCGCTGCTGACCTGGCCACCACCCCTCTCCACTCTTCACGGTTTTCTGATTTCCTCAGGGCGTCACCGAGCGTCAAGCCTGTCCACCCCCGGATGTTGTCTTCCCATCTCTTCTTCTGCCGTCCTCTCCTTCTGCCTCCTTGTACGGTGCCTTGCAGGAACGTTTTGGCAAGACCAGATGATCGGGAGATGTGTCCATACCACCTAAGTTTGCGTTTTTTCACTATGGACAGAAGGTCTTCGTAGGGTCCAATACTTTGCTTGATTCTGTTCTTCACTTCCGTGTTAGTGATGTGGTCTCTGTAGGAGATGCCAAGTAGTCTACGAAAGCATCTCATCTCGACAGCTTGGATTCTTCTCTCGATGTCCGCAGTCAGGGTCCAAGTCTCGCAGGCGTAGAGCAATATTGATATAACCAGGGAACGCATCAGTCTGATTTTTGAGCTGAGAGCGATGTTTTTGTTGTTCCAGATGGTGTTCATCTTGTTGAGTGCCATTGTTGTTTGGGCAATTCTCGAGAGTACTTCTGGTTTAGATCCTTCATCTGACACGATTGCTCCCAGATATTTGAAGCTGTGGACTGTTTTAAGCTTTTCGTCGTTGACTTTGATGTCAATGCTGATGCCGTTGGTGTTGTTAGTCATCAGTTTGGTTTTCTCCGCACTGATTTGCATTCCATACGATGTGGAGGCTTTGTCTAGATGTTTGACCAGGCTTGCCAGTTCTTCTTCTTTTCCAGCCAGTCCATCAATGTCGTCGGCAAAACGTAGGTTTGTGATTGTTCTGCCGCCTATGCTGACTGTTCCTACATGCTCTTCCAGTGCGTCAGTCATTATTCTTTCTAAGAAGATGTTGAAGAGTGTTGGGGAGAGTAGACAGCCTTGTCTCACTCCGACTGTGGTTCTGAACCAGTCCCCGATGCTATTGTTGAGGTAGACGGCGCTGGTGGCTTTGTCATAGAGGTGCTGTATCAGTCTGATCAGGTTGGCGTTGATGTTGTACAGATTCATGGTAGCCCACAAAGCTGCATGCCAGACCCTGTCAAATGCCTTCTTAAAATCAATGAAGACGTGGTAGAGGTCTTGTTGGTGTTGATGGTACCTCTCACATAGCAACCTCAAGTTGAAGATTTGTTCAGTTGTGCTCCTTCCTGGTCTGAAACCTGCCTGTTCTTCAGCAATGATGTTTTCTGCTTGTGGTTTCAGTCTGTTAAGCAGGATCTTCAACATGACTTTGCTGGGATGACTAATCAGGCTGATGGTGCGGTAGTTTTGACACTGCTGGAGATTGCCCTTTTTGGGGAGGGTGATGATCAGTGATTGTGTCCACGGTGTGGGCCATTCCCCTGTTTGCCAGATTTTGTTGCAGATTTTCAGTAGCATATCTATCATAACTTCACCCCCTGCTTGGACCAGTTCTGATGGGATGTTGTCCACTCCTGCCGATTTCCCTTTTTTCAGCGATGCTATTGCTGCCTCTATTTCTTCACGGAGTATGGGGTGATTACTGTTATCAGTGGCTGGTGGAACATTCAGTATTGCTGGATCACCTGTGGTCTGTATGTTGTATAGCTCTGAGCAGTATTCTGTCCATCGCGTTAGGATGTCTTGTTCTTCTGTTAGACATTTTCCATCCTTGGTCTGGATGTTGGACATAGTTCTACCTTGCCTTGTGTTGGTAAGTTCTTTCACAACTTGGTAGGCTTTCTTGCTGTTGTTTCTTGTCAGGTTTTCCTCTATGTCCTGGCATTTTCCTTCAATCCAATTCTCCCTTGCCTTCTTCATGCTTCTCTTGATTTCGGTGTTAACTGCTTTGTACTGTTTTGCCCCTTCTTCTTCATTCTTTTTCTTTTTCAGGTCTCTACGTTTGTCACACAGCTGTAGGATGTCGTCCGTGACCCAGGGCTTCTTTTTGATGCGTTGTTTTCCAAGAGTTGTTTGGGCTGTTTCAGTTACAGCTGCGTTGAAGTCGCTTACGAGTGTATCCAGGTCGGCGTCATCTGCATCGAGAGTGATGAGTGGCGCGAATTTCCCACCAATCATGGCTTGGAATGCCTCTTGTACTTCAGGATCTTTCAATTTTTCCAGGTCGAACTTCAGTCTTGAGAAGCTTTGTTTCCTTGTTTTCTTCAGTTGGAGTTTGAAGGTCATCATTACCAAGTCGTGGTCACTTGCAATGTCAGCTCCTGGGAAACTTCTTGTCTTGGCAATGTTCACGCTAGACTGGAAACGCTTCTTTACCATGATGTAGTCTATTTGGTTGTGGTGATCTCCTCCAGGAGATATATGGATATATGGATAGATAGATAGATAGATAGATAGATGTTCCTGTGCGATCCTGCGAAACTATCTATGAGTTTTCTTTCTTCGTTTGTGTGTGTGTGTGTGTGTGTGTGTGTGTGTGTGTGTGTGTGTGTGTGTGCGTGCGTGCGTGTGTGTGTGTGTGTGTGTGTGTGTGTGTAAGTGTGTGTGTGTGTGTGTGTGTGTGTGTGTGTGTGGCTGTGCAGGATGTGATTCCTGGTGTTTTTGGCTTTTTTAATTTCCTGGATTGAGGCAGTTGGCCCTCCCTGTTTTTGTTGTGGGATTCGTGGTTCCTTTTTGTGGATGAAATTTGATTTGCTCTGTAGACCATTATCTTCTGTGAATTTTTTGTGCGGCAGGTGTTTTGCTTGATGTGGTAGGGGCGGATGGCGTGGTTGTGAGCGTGACGGACGTCCTGTTCGAGGGGGAGTGGTTGCAGAAAAAAAAAAAAAAAGGCCCACATTTTTTGTCGACTTTTTGCGTCACAGAAACAGTCGACGAGCTGGTTTGACGTACACAACGTAGACGTTTACGTCACGTCAGTCTTCGTCATAAACGTTTCCATGGACGCAAAGATCTGAGCTTTAGAATGGAATTCTGGATCTGGATCTGGATCTGTACGTCGACGAACCAACTTTGGTTATATTGCGACGGAAAAAAGTTACATCGACATTTTTTCGCATGTGACTTGTGTTGACGATTCCAGGCGGGTGCTTGAGCCAAGTCCAGCACAACGTGTCCGTCTCATTGCTGGCTCGCGGCTGATTCCGGAGGGAGGACAAACAGGGAGGACTGTGACACATAGTTTGCAACGTCATCTCCCGGAATTGTCGGATGCCCCCGTCAGCGTCGATTCTCCACACGCGCCAATACATAGACAGACAGATCTATCACTCCGCAGGTCTAGTTGTCGACACAGGTTTTCCTTGGTACTTTTTCACAAACGGTCCCCATAACATTTTAAAATGTGACAACATTCACTAAATAAAACGTCGCCGACCTTGCTACCGACTTGGGGCAGCCGGATCCTGAACATTTAACATTTGAATCTGTTAATTTTACAGACGTGATGTATTGGTGTGCCTGTATGTTGAAGAGAAGACTGTGACATGTTGAGGATCTATTAGATTTATTTTCGGTGAAAATAAGTAGGTTTCTAAATTTACTATAATAAGCTAGCTTTCCTGTCACCACATTTAGTTTCAGAATATAATTCTAACATTCAACAAAGTTAGGTATCGATATTTGTGACAGTGTGGACTATTGCAGTTTTACCTTTTACTTTGTTTATCATTATTAATATCATTTATCTATTCATCCATTCATTTTGCTTGTTTGTTTTTAATACATGATGCAGTGATGTCAAACGTCACAACCTTCAATGCATTCCTGGAGAACCCAGATCTTTTAAATCAGACCAAAGTTTCTCAATTGAAGAAACTACTTTCTGAAAATAATCTCCCCAAACATGGGAGGAAAAAACATCTGATAAACAGGTTAAAATCATTTTTCATTGAAGAAATTCTGAAAGAGAGAGATGAACATGTATCTGTGTCCAACTCATCATCGTCATCATCTCCATCGTCCCCACCTTGTTCGTCCAAATCAGAGGATATGTCTTGTGACAGGGAGACCACGTCGTCATCCTGGCCTACAGTGTCAAATGAAACTTCTGTTTCGTTTCAATTTCCAGTCCTTTTGGAGGACACAAAAAAGGGATCGGCCACACTGAGTGGTATTGGAATCCTCAGTAAAAAATTATGGAACAACACTATTGGTCCCATCCTCGGTCAAAAACAGCTGTCATCGGGTAAGTGGCTGATCGGTTGTACTTCTGCTGATCAGCAAAAATCACTTCTAAAATGTGAAAGTTTGGCTGGCATAACTGTCAAATGTTCAGTTCCGGAGGTTTTTACAGAAGGGGTGATAAAACCAATCCCCCTGGAAACCAATCTCTTAGAACTTCAAAGAGAATTTACAAATGTTAAATCTATGAAAAGACTAAAAAATAAGGATGGAAGCGAATCACGCGCCGTTAAGATTACCTTTTTGACACGCAGTCTTCCGAAGCAAATCTCATTAGGGTATCAGTCATTCGCGGTGAAATCCTACGTCCCACAGGTATTTCGATGCACCCGCTGCAACCGTTTGGGACACACCAAAAATGCGTGCCGAGCCAAACAAGTATGCGGAAGATGTGGTCTCCCTGGCCATGATGCTCACACCTGTGCGCATTCCAAAAAATGTGTGAATTGTCAAGGGAATCATGCAGCTTCTTTCCCTGGCTGCCCCGAGTATAAAATCAGAGTACTTGCCGGGAAAATAAAATCATCCAGTCATATGCCATATGTTGAAGCCATCGCTCTAGCCCGGGCACAGTCAGTGAACCAAGACGCAGACAGCCGGTCTCTAGCGGGCGAGGAAACAATTAAACCTACCACTAATAATCCAAAGTCATATGCATTAGCACTAAGAAATGGCATCACTAAATCTCCAGTCAGGGATATCCCGCCAACTGTAACTGCCAAGAACGTGCATGGAAAATTACTACATGGGTCCAAACACCCGTTGGAGACAGACAAGACAGACAAGGACAGGGTTACATTGGAAGATAGAACTGACAACACACAAGAAAATAACAAATCTGGCAAATCATCTAGCTGTTCAGAACAGTCAACACCATTACGGAAATATATCAGCTCACAGCAGTCTGCATCTGATCAAACATCAAGCTGTTCAGAACAATCAACACCATCCTGCAAAACCCCTGTCAATACACGTCAACCAACATTTGTGAAGACCAACCCCAATCAGAGAAAAGAATCAGTCTCACCAGTGTCTGCAATTTCCGATCCTTCTGATTTTGTACTTGGAAGTATAATCACGTTTTTGGAAAACCTTTCTTATCAGTTTGTCAGCATCATGAAAAACATAATGGGCGTCATGACGTCCTCAATCTCTGAACTGAAATCAATCTTGTCAAATTGCCGTGTGAATTCCAAATGAATGTATGTAAGGTAAATGTGTCTTTATTTTTTCTTTTCCTGAAGTACATTAGACAGATACTCTTTATTCTATGTATCTATTCACTTATGCAGACAGCAGGATGTAATGATGATGGGTGTGGCGCAGGCCTATTTCGCTTTTTGCAATGGAACTGTAGAAGTAAATGTAATTTTGACTATTTGATCCATTTTCTGCAAGATCACAGCTTTCATATAATTGCCCTCCAGTCCCTCAATTGTTATAAAAGCAATCTCCCTAAGTTAGAGGGTTACTTCTACCCTCCAGTTATTGATGAGACAGAGCGCAAAGGAAAAGTTAAAGTTGCAACCTATATTTCAGATTCAATCATATATAAAGCTAGAAAACCACCATGTCATAGTATAGACAAACGTTTGTATTCTTCAACTATAGAGCTTTCTGTCTTAGATAAAACATTAATTGTAGTTAACTGTTACTACCCTGATGGAGTTTCAAGAGGTGAAGCTGACTGGTTAATGGATTTAGATTTCTCCCATAGCTGGATAATTCTAGGGGATTTTAATGCGCACCATGCCTTGTGGTCGGACAAAAATTGCGAATTCACAACCAACAATGAATATCTAGCGAATACCATAGTTAATTCTAACTTAACTATATTAAATGATGGTTCAATAACAAGAATCGCTGATCGGGCAGATCAAAAAAATTCTTCAATAGACATCTCTTTGGTGTCGACTGATATAAATCCATACTGTGAATGGCAAGTTCTCAAAACACCACTGGGGAGTGACCACCTTCCAGTTGAAATGGTATTATCTGTAAAACATGAGATCATAATTAAAGATAATATAGGGTTGAAATATAATGAAAAGAAAGCAAACTGGGATCTGTTTGGTAATATGCTGGCTTATTACTCTGCTGATTTAAATTTCAACACTGATGTTACATCACAAGAAGATTTAGAAATTTGTTATCGGTCTCTAAGGAATGTTATTCTGAAGGCTGCTGATGGTTCAATTCCAAAAGTAAAGTATATAGCCAATCCAAAACGGTCTGGTAATCCTTGGTGGAACAGCTCATGTGAAATAGCAGTCAATAAGAAAACAGAGGCTTTCAAAAACTGGCATAGGTATCGAAAAATCGAATCCAAAGAAAGAGTATCAGAACTGCACAACAAGTATAAACAGGCTAATAGTTTTAGTAATAAAACAGTGGCTGCTGCCAAAAAGATATACTACACAAATCTGATTAACGACTGTACTAGCAACCCAACTGCCTCTTCAAAACTGTGGGGAGAAATAAAGCAAATAAAGGGTGTATATAATCTTCCTGATCCTCCTTTGTATGAAAATGATATTGTGTATAAAACTAGGGAAGAGAAAGCCGAGTTATTTGCGGATACATTCGCAAAAATGAGTCAGACAGAATACTTGCCATCCTATGAGCAAAAGAGAAGGAAACAGTTTGAAGATATGAACTGCCCCTGTGAAATGGATAAGAATGATAGCAGTGCATCTTACATTAATGCAGACCTAACGCTGGGGGATCTATACCGTGCTCTCAATGCTGTTAAGTCAGGGAAAGTTGCGACAGGCTCAGATCCAATATCGTACAACATGATCAGACATTTTCCAAATATCTTTTTAAAAAGAGTGTTAGATTTTTTTCAGATTTGCTGGAATTCTGGTATCCTTCCAACTGATTGGAAGAAAGCAACCATAGTACCTATTCACAAACAAGGAAAACCTAAATCTAGCCCTTCCAGTTACCGACCTGTTTCGTTAACTCCCCATCTTGGGAAGGTTTTTGAGAGAATTTTGAAAACTAGATTAGAACACTTTCTGGAGAAGAAAGGAATTTTACCTACTTTCCAAGCTGGTTTTAGAAGAGGTAGGGGTGTTACTGATCATGTCGTCCATCTAACTTCTCATGTTAAGAAGGCACTCGCAAAGCGTCACTCCACGGTCGCAACTTTCTTTGATATTCATAGAGCCTATGACTCTGTGTGGCACTATAAATTGATTCATAAAGCAAATACAGTAGGGTTGGGAGGTCGATTTCTAAAATTTCTTAAGTCATTCTTATCCCAGAGGACATTCCAGGTGAGATTAGGTGGTATATTATCCAGATCAAGGTCCGTCAATATGGGCGTTCCACAGGGAAGTGTGATTTCTCCCACTCTGTTTTCACTAATGCTTTATGATATGAAAAATATCAACACAAATGGTGCCACATTAGTAGCTTATGCAGATGACATAGCTCTCTGGAAGAATGTAAACTGTAATATTACAAAAAATACATCAAAACGAAATAAAATTATTAAGCATTTTCAAGATGCCATCGACAACATTGTGGAATATATGAAAGAAAGTGGTTTTCTCCTGTCTGCTGAAAAGACTGTTTTCGTCATATTTACTAAAAAGTTGATTGAATTTGAAGGTAGGGATGCTATTAAAATACAGGTAAATGACACTATCATATATCCGAGTAAACAGGTGAAATTTCTCGGTGTTATCTTCCATTATAAACTTTTTTGGACTAAGCATATAAACTACCTTATTGAGAAAGCGAGGAAGAAAATAGCTCTATTACGTGTGCTTTCTGGAATCCCTGTTATAAATTGTGGCAATAATCTGATCAATGCTGCAATGGGACTAGTCCGCTCAATTATATCATATGGTCAGGAAATCTATTTCACTGCTTCAAACTCTGATCTTCATAAACTGACAAGTATTGATTCCTTAGCTTTTAAGATTGCACTTGGTTTACCGCGATGGGCTTCAATCGACAAAACATACAAAGAAGCTGGTGTTTTGCCATTACCTGAACACAGGAAATTATGTGCCTGTAACTACATGGTAAGGGCTAGAGCTGTTCCAAATTCGGTTGTCTCTGAAATTGATGAAGAAACGTACATCTGTAGAGAAATTCGTAACAAAGCTGTATACACGTCCTTGTTCGATTTTACTAAGTCAGTCTTTGAGAGTTGCAGTCTGCCTCTTTCCCAGATTGCGAAAATTCCGCATTGTTTTCATCCGCCTTGGCTGACTGAGCAAGCAAATATTATTTTTACATATGGACAATTAAAAAAGAGTGACAGTCCACTTATTATTGCCTCTCGGGCCAAAGAACTAATTAATACACGTTTCAAATATTACCTCCGTGTTTTCACAGATGGATCAATTAGTAGTAACTCTGAAGTTGGAGCTGCTTTTGTAATCCCCGAGCTTAACATTAAAAAGAGATTCCACTTAACTAAAGGTTGTTCAATTTTTACTGCTGAATTGTTTGCAATTCTGATGGCTTTCACCTTTTTTAGTGATATGCCTCTTGTGCCTGCAAAAATCCTTATACTATCTGATTCAAAATCAGCATTGATGGCTTTAAATAATCAATCTTCATCTGAACGAGCAGATATTATGTACGAAATTTTGTATTTAATCCACCAGTTAATTACGCGAGGCTCCGACATTTCACTCTTGTGGGTTCCTGGACATTCTAATCTTCGTGGCAACGAAATGGCCGATTTTTGTGCCAAGGAAGCGGCATCGCACAATTCAGATTCAATCAATCACAATATTCCTATTTCTGTTTCTGAAGCCTGTACTATTCTCTCAACATATATCTGGAATTTCAGACAGACACAGTTCTTAGAAAACTCAAAAAAGAAGCTCTGGTGGGATCTCTCTCTTCCAGCAAGAAAAGGCACTAACCCCCCAGGATCAATTTCCACAAGAAACTTGACACACAGGCTAAGAACTAATGCATGGTTATGCAGATTTTTGAAACCGTCACCACTATGTATTTGTGGTACGACCCTTGACATCTCACATTTTTTGCTCGAATGTCCAGATACACATTTACATTTCAAACCCCTTCATGATATGATTACATCCTTTAATCTTCCATTAGTCATGTCCAGCGTTTTTCACCCTAGCAAAGAAAATGGTTGGTCTCTGACAAAAACCGCAGTTGACCTAATTAAAAGCCATCCAATTGGTCGGTTTTTCTAATTTGTTTCATCCCCTTTCTGTTGCAGAGGTTCCCCTCTGTTTTATTTAATCCAAAGTAGTGTTTCGTTTTGGGTGATAGCGTCAGATTTACTTGTAGAGCAAAGTTCCCATTATTCTAATTAGTGGAACTGTTCGACCCTAACATGTAATATGTCGTCTTGATTACATTACGAAACCTTAATTTGATGAGAAAGAGTGAGAGACAGTGTGAATGTGTGTGTGTGTGTATGTGTGTGTGTGTGTGTGTGTGTGTGTGTGTGTGAGTGAGTGGGCAGGGGAATGAGGTAGGGGAATTATAATGGGCATTTGTGTGCATGCATGGATGTATGTAGAGAGAGGGTGGGGGAGAAACGTATGTGAGTATGTGGGTGCGTTAGAATATTTTTTGGAGATAATGATATAAATGAAATTTGGTACCTTGATTTGTTAAATATGTTGTTTTTTTTGTTTTTTGTT
>NC_134889.1:21540088-21561726 GCF_041734735.1 Babylonia areolata | reverse complement strand
GAGTAGAATGGAATGGAATGGAATAGAATGGAGCTGAATGGAATGGAGTAGTATAGAATGGAATGGAGTAGAATAGAATGGAATGGAATGAGGTAGAATGGAATAGAACAGAATAGAAAACACACAAATATTTGCAGAAATGTAACGAGTTTCTTTTTTTTTTTTTTTTTTACATACATTCCAAAAAATTATTCCACACACACTCACAGACACATACATGCAGACACACAGACACACAGACAGACAGAACGAACGAACGAACGAACGAACGAACGAAGTTTTTTATTGAGGGAAGTGGAATAAGCATACATGTGCTTTTTTTCATCCAGCCCTCAGGGCAAATGGAAAATGAAAATGAATCAAAACATCCACAAAGTAGCAAAGAGATGAAGAAATAAAGACATGACATTCACATTCACATTTAAACATCTACATAATAAACATGATGATACAAACATCATCATATCATGAAGGAAAAAGATCAAACCATGCACCCCCCCAAAAAAAAACAACAACAAAAAAACAAACAAAAAAAAACACAGCCCCTCCCAAGCCTCCCCCCCCCCCCCCCCCCAAAAAAAAAAAAAAAAGTATTCAGGACACTGATTGTGGTTGTATATCATTAAGTAGTGCGATAGCGGTTAGACATACAATTAAACTATATATGCGTATTCAATAAGATAAAGTCAAGTTAAGTAGGATTGTTGACATAATTGTCCATAAGGTGTGTATGGTAATGTTTTTTGAATTCTTGAATGCTTTTCTGAACATTAAGATTGGATGAAATATTGTTCCATAAACAGCCTCCTGAATAAATGAGACTGGATTTAAACAGATCTACTCTTGGAATGGGGATCTTAATCTTGTTGGTCTGGAGGACTAGCGTGGTGGGAAATCTATCTCTCAAAGATGGAGCATAATTAGACATGATTTTAAAAATAAAAACTGCTTTGTTGTATTCAAGTTTAAGCTTTAGGGGAAGAATATCTAAATGTCTGTAGTCGTCAGCAGTCAGTGATGAATATTTCAGAAGGATTAATTTAAGAGCTCGTCTATGCAGACTTAGTAAAGGTTTTAGTATATTATCGCTAGCTGAATCCCAGAGTGTTGACGCATAGTTAATATGTGATTCAATATAAGCAAAAAAAAAAAAAATTTCTACAATGCAAATCAAGAAAATGTTTAATTCTGGAAAGCTGATAAATCTTTTTGGATAGGGTTTTGCATAATGACATAATATGACTGGACCAAGATAAGTTGTTATCAATGGTGACTCCAAGAATTTTATGATTATCAACTTCTTCTATTGGATGACCATTAATGGAAAAGGGTGGAAGGTTGTGTGAAAAATTTTGGCGTTTCTGTCTGGTGGTGAGTATGAGACATTTCGTTTTTTTTGGATGGAGACGCATGTGATTTAAATTGGACCATCTAACTATATCATTAATGCTTTGTTGCAGAGCATAGTGCACTTTGTCTATTGTAGTGTGATTTGTATGTATTGTTGTGTCGTCTGCAAACATCTCACATAATGCATTAATAAATAGAGGCAAATCATTTATATAAACAGAAAACAATATTGGACCAAGAATTGAACCTTGAGGAACTCCGTAATAGATAGACTGTAAAGAGGATTGAGATTCATTCATAGATACAATTTGTCTTCTGTCTGATAGAAATGAAGATATGAGGTCAAGTGTATTTCCAGAAAAGCCATATAATTTTAGTTTTTTCAAAAGAAGAATGTGGTCTATCACATCAAATGCCTTCATAAAATCCACCATGAGAACACCAGTAATTTCATTATTGTTTATATTTGTGAGCCATTGTTCGACTAAGTTAGTGAGTGCTGTATGACAGGAGTGCTTGGACCTGAAACCAGACTGATTTGGATGAAATAATTTGTAGTGATTGAAGTGATTAAGGATATGTTTGTTAATGTGTTTTTCTAAAGGTTTTGACAATATTGATAAAATTGAAATTGGTCTGTAATTGGAAGGGTCTGTACGGTCTCCTGACTTAAAAATGGGTACTACTTTCGCGACTTTAAAAGATTTAGGAATTATCTTTTTTGTGATACATTGGTTATAGACATAAGTAAGTATTTCGGCAATTATAGGAGCAGAGAGTTTTAATATCTTTCCATCTATACCATCAATACCTTTCGAACCTGTTTGTTTTAAGTGGGAAAGAGCATAGTAAACTTCATGTACATCCATAAGAGGGATATCAAGGTGTGATGAAATATTTTTAGTGTTGCAAAAGGTTTCGAGAATATCAAGTGAATTAAGGGATGACATGTTTGTTCCTACTGCTGAGTTAGCTACATTACAAAAATGTGTATTTAGGTTTTCTGCTGATATGTCGTTAGTTGTTGTGGATTGTGTGATATTATGTTTATGATTTAACTGAGTTATGGCTTTCCAAATCAATTTATTATTGGATTTTGTGGAAATAAGTTCTTGAAAATAATTCTTTTTTTCTGAACGTTTCAAAGCATTTACAAGATTACGTTGTTTTCTGAATTCATCTTTCTTACCTTCTGAGAGAGATGAATCTCTTTCCTTAATCTTATCATCAATGGTTTTAGTCATCCACGGCTGTTTAGGATAGCTTTTGACACGTTTTGTTATGAATGGAGCATGTTTATCATATACATTAAGAAAATTGTGATACCAAACCTCCAGTGCTTCTTCAGGATTAGAGAACTGATAAACAGCTGACATATTAGAATGTATCAAGTTCTGTAGGAATAAATCTTTATCAAATTGTCTAAAATCTCTATGGCAAACGGTTTTATGTCTATTTGCAGGAATTTTTACACCTCGTTTGGACCATGTGAAACATATAGGGGAATGGTCACTGCAGCCAAACGTTGGGGAACATACTTCTGTTATGGAGTTTGTAGATGAAGCGTATATATGATCTATAAGTGTTTTTGACGTTGCAGTAACTCTCGTAGGTATGTCAATTAACTGCGTTAGGTGAAATGATTCATAAAGTTTTGTCCAGTGTTTGTTTGATTTGAGTAAGTCAATATTAAAGTCACCTAATAGTATTATTTCACTTGAAGACAAAGAAGCTTCTTCCATCATCAACATAAACTTGCCTATCCAATCTACATGTTCAGCTGGATTTCTATAGATAAAGCCGAGAAGGATAGGTTTTGATTTCTTAAAGCGTATTTCGATCCATACAGATTCAACTTGATAAGTTTCGAGTGATTCAATTCGTTTAAAGTTAATGTTTTGTTGAACATATACAACAAGGCCTGTTTCTCTAGAACATTTCGGATCATTACGAATAATACAATAGCCTGGTAGTAGTAAATCAGAGTCTTGTATATGGTCTGTTAGTCTTGATTCAGCAAATCCGAATATGTGAAACTGTTTTCCGGAGTTTGAAAGGACATGGGATACATCAGCGAGTTTGTTGATGATATGATTAATATTCAGAAAACCTACTTTAAAACCATCGGATATCGGCCAAGTGTTGAGTGTTTTAGTCATGGAACAGAAAAAGTGAATACAACAGTATCAAAGATGACTATTAATGTTATGATACAATGGTACAATGGAAAGGAGAAAAAAAGACACAAGAAGTACCAAAGGGCACCTCCAAAAGTACACAGTGTGCAATATACTTAACCACTGATTAAACAACCTATCAATAACAAGTCACATAGAATATAGTCGAATACACCAAGTAATTAGGTCAATTATATATCCAAGTTTTCACCGTCATCAAATAAGAAGTCACATAGAATACAATTCAAATATAGCAAGTAATAAGGTCAATAATATTTACTGCGTCCGCACAACTCACGTAATTTGCGCTGACTATAGTTTTGGTCCGGCAAACTATGACAACCTCATGTGCATTACGAGATCACGAGTGTGTCCGCAACACACACACACACACACACACACACACACACACACACACACACACACACACACACGCATGAACATTCACGCGAATGTGCACTTACCGCACCCACGCACTTGCTGCACGAGCGTGTGAACATTCGCAGAACTATACATATCACACGCATGATTCACATAATTGTACATGTACATTTGTATACCGGAATGCTATTAATATATAAATAGAGAGAGAGGGGGGAGAGAGAGACAGAGAGAGAGAGACAGAGAGAAAGAGAAAGGGACAGACAGACAGACAGAGAGACAGACAGAGCAACTCACTCCATTGGCGAACTGGGAATAGTCACCGAATCGGAATCAGCAATTCAGTGACAGGCCGAATCGGGACAAGGCGAAACAGGAAGAGTCGGATCGGGAATACACACACTCCCGGGAACAGGTAAAACAGGAATAGGCTGAATCGGGAAGAACAGGTTGAATCGGGAAGAGCAGGTTGAATTGCGAAGAATAGGCTGCATTGGGAAGAATAGGCTGAATTGGGAAGAATAGGCTGAATTGGGAAGAATAGACAGAATCAGAAGAAACAGAATTGGGAAGAATAGGCTGAATCGGCCAGAACAGGCTGAATCAGGAGGAACAGGCTGAATTAGGAAGAATAGACAGAATCGGAAGAAACAGAATTGGGAAGAATAGGCTGAATTGGAAGAAACAGAATTGGAAAGAACAGGCTGAATCGGAAGAAAAAGAATCGGGAAGAACAGGCTGAATCGGGAAGAACAGGCTGAATCAGGAAGAACAGGCTGAATCGGGAAGAACAGGCTGAATCGGGAAGAATAGACAGAATCGGAAGAAACAGAATTGGGAAGAACAGGCTTAATCGGAAGAAACAGAATTGGGAAGAACAGGCTGAATCGGGAAGAACAGGCTTAATCGGAAGAAACAGAATTGGGAAGAACAGGCTGAATCGGGAAGAACAGGCTGAATCGGGAAGAACAGGCTGAATCAGGAAGAACAGGCTGAATCGGGAAGAACAGGCTGAATCAGGAAGAATAGACAGAATCGGAAGAAACAGAATTGGGAAGAACAGGCTGAATCGGAAAAAAACAGAATTGGGAAGAATAGGCTGAATCGGGAAGAATAGACAGAATCGGGAAGAATAGACAGAATCGGGCAGAACAGGCTGAATCAGGAAGAACAGGCTGAATCGGGCAGAACAGGCTTGGAAAGAATGGGCTGAATCAAACAGAGCAGGCAGAATCCGCATGGAACCAACCTTGAGATGTTTGCCAGCATCCGTGGTCAGGATGAAGGAGTCGGAGTCACCGTCCGTCACCAGCACGGCCACTTTCTTCACGTTCTGTCTGGCCCCTCTTCCAGCGTCATACAGGATCTCTCTGGTCTTGTTCAGAGCTAAGGCAGTGTCGGTTCCCCAGCCGACTGTTCCGTTTGACAGCACACAAAGGCGCGCATATGTATTATATTCATACTGACTGATTTAACTAACGTGGACTCTCTCTCTCTCTCTCTCTCTCTCTCTCTCCCTCTCCCTGTGTGTGTGTGTGTGTGTGTGTGTGTGTGTGTGTGTGTGTGTGTGTGTGTATGTCGTCTATACTCAGTCAGAGACCAAGCCCTAAACGCTTTTACAAATACGGGAGTCGTTTGCATAAACACGCTGTCTACCTGTGGGCAAGGCCTGGACACTTTTAGGTATTCACCAGTCGTTTTCCTGGCACGTATATTTTCGCATACAAACGCAGTCATACACAAACAAGCACATACATACACTACCGTACACACACACACACACACACACACACACACACACACACACCCTCCTCCCCCACCACCCCCACTCCCCCCCCCCCCCCAACCACCACCACCACCACACCTGCCTCCGTCCATCCACACACCGCACACCTCGACACCTCTTCCCAAACCTGTAAATTTCCCTACCCCCTCTCCTCCCACCCCCCTCAACCCCCCCCCCCACCCCCTTCTCCCTTTTTCCACAACACCCCCCCTCGGTCACCCACACATGCACAAAAGCCACTGACTATAGCGCGTGCTGCGGAAGGCAGCCTCCACGCCAGCCTTGGTGGTGTAGTCGTCAAAGTCGAAGTGGACCAACACATTGCTGGAATAGACGACGTCAGCCACTCTGACGGCGTCCACAGACACGTTCATCACGTCCACCACGGAGGCAGCAAACTCCTTCATCAGCCCGAAGTCAGAGGAACTGACGCTCCCAGAACTGTCCAGGATGAAAGCGACGTCCAGTTTGTCTTTGCAGTCTGTTTGGGATGGGGGTTGGGGGTGGTGGTGGGGGGTTGGGGGGGTGGGGGTGGGGGTGGGGTGAAGAGACAATAACAATCAGATTGACAATCACAATGACAAAGTGTTTGGGTTTTGTTTTGTTTTTTCTTTTTTTTTCTTTTTCTTTTTTTTTCCTTCTTTTTCTTGTTGTTCGCTCAGTGTTTATAACTCCCTCCAGGCCAATTAGAAACAGCAAGACAAGGTAACCTGTCTCAAGCAATTTAGCATGGCCATTTTGAACTACACACACGCGCGCGCGCGCACGCACACACACACACACACACACACACACACACACACACACACACACACACACACACAAGCAAGCAAGCAAGCAAGCAAGCAAGCATTCAATCAGATACAGGTTCATTCACTCTCGCTCACACTCTTGCAAGCTCGCGATCTCCAAATTGTAAACATCCCTACCCCTCTCTTGATGAAATGAACAATTCTAAAAATAACAACGACAAACACTGCTAACAACAGAGAGATGGAGACACACACACACACACACACACACACACACACACACACAGATGGAGAGAGAGAGAGAGATGGAGATGGAGAGCGAGAGATAGAGAGAGAGATGGAGAGAGAGATGGAGAAAGAGACGGAGAGCGATACAGAGAGAGAGAGAGACATAGACAGACAGGAAGAGACAGAGACATAGAGACAGGAAGAGACAGAGAGACAGAGAGAGACAGAGGCAAAGAAAGAGAGAGCGAGAGAGAGAGAAGGAGAGAGAGAGAGAGAGAGAGAGAGAGAGAGAGAGAGAGAGAGAGACAGAGGCATAGAAAGAGAGAGCGAGAGAGAGAGAGACAGAGAGAGAGAGACAGAGACAAAAGAGAGCAGAGACAAAACTGACCAGCCAAGCCAAAAATAATATAATGATTAACACTACAACTGCTGCCACTACTAATGGTATTGCTACTGCTACTATTACTACTACTACTATTACTACTACTACTACTACTGCTGCTACTACTAATGGCACAACCACCACCACCAATAATAACAACAGCAATATCAATAATATCCTGTAATAATGAAATCGAAAAAAACAACAGCAACGAACATCCCCAACACACACTAAAAATTACCCCCCCCCCCCCCGGCCCCCCAAAAAAACAACAACAACAACAAAAGAACACAACAGGGCGACACACACACACACACACACACACACACACACACACACACACACACACACACACACACACAAAGTGAAACAAGAACAAACAAAACAAAACAAAACAAAAATACTGTGGCACACTAGAGATCCAGCACAACCACTCTCATCCCCACTCTCCTCTCCCGCCCACACACACACCACTGCCCCGCCTCCTCTAACTGCCCCTCCCCACACACACACCCCCCTCCCCCCCCTCCCACACACCACGCCCCCACACGCACACCCTCCCAAAGTAAAATGTGGAGTGATGGCCTCGAGGTAACGCGTCCGCCTTGGAAGTGAGAGAATCTGAGCGCACTGGTTCGAATCACGGTACAGTCGCCAATATTTTCTCCCCCTCCACTAGACCTTGAGTGGTGGTCTGGACGCTAGTCATTCGGATGAGACGATTTGTGAAGGGTACAAATGTTCATTTTTGTTGGATACCATCCCACACTGGATTCCTTTATAACGACCAAGCAGACAGGGCAGCAAAAAGGGGAGCAAAGAATCATCATCATCATGGCCTGGCTTCGCTGACGAAGATCTAGGAAGGGCGTTGTCCACGTCTGATGCAGGCACGCTCATGGCTGACAAGGCCAATGCAGGAAAAGCAGAGTCGGCCGCAGCGGTTGCAAGGGAAAGTCTGGTCTGGGTTCGCGGCTGCAGCGTCGTGGTTCTTCCTCCTTCTGCGTTTGTCCTCAAGGCTGGCCCTGCGGTTGTTTTCGAAGGAGGAGACAGCTTGGTGGATGGTGCGTCGCCAGGTCTCTCGATCAGCGGCTACTGCGGACCACTGGCGATGGTCAATGTGACAGGCACCGAGAGCTTTCTTCAAGGAGTCTTTGTATCTCTTCTTGGGTGCTCCTCTGTCACGGTGGCCAGTGGACAGTTCGCCATACAGCGCGATCTTGGGCAGGCGGTGGTCTTCCATCCTGGACACGTGCCCTGCCCAACGTAGCTGGGTCTTTAGCAGCACTGCCTCGATGCTGATAGTCTTTGCCTGCTCCAGGACCTCGACATTTGTGATGTAGTCACTCCAGTGGATGCTGAGGATGGTGCGAAGGCAGCGCTGGTGGAAGCGATCAAGCAGTCGTATGTGGTGCCGGTAGGTGACCCAGGTTTCGGAGCCATACAACAGGGTGGGCAGTACAACAGCTCTGTACACGCTGATCTTTGTGTCTTTCTTCAGGTGTTTGTTGTTCCACACTCTCTTGTACAGCCTGCCGAATGCGCTGTTTGCCTTTGCAAGTCTGTTGTCGATCTCCTTGTCGATCTTGGCGTCAGACGAGATGGTGCAGCCTAGGTAGCTGAACTGGTGGACCGACTTCAGCTCTGTCTCACCGATGTTGATGTGAGGAGCGTGGAATTCTTCCCGTGGGGCAGGCTGGTGGAGAACTTCCGTCTTTTTCAGACTGACTTCTAGGCCGAAGAGCTGCGCAGCCTCTGCGAAGCAGGACGTTATACGCTACAGGGCCGCTTCTGTATGGGCGACGAGGGCAGCATCGTCGGCAAACAGAAGCTCTCTGATGAGTTGCTCCAGTGTCTTGGTGTGGGCCTGTAGCCGCCTCAGGTTGAATAGGCTGCCATCAGTGCAGTATCTGATGAAGATACCGTCGTCGTCGCCAAGATCTTCAGTGGCCTGTTGGAGCATCATGCTGAAGAAGATCGTGAAGAGGGTCGGCGCGAGGACACAACCTTGTTTCACTCCATTTCCAGTTGGGAAGGGCTCCGAAAGGTCGTTGCTGTGTCTGACCTGTCCACGCTGTTCCTCATGTAGTTGGATGACCATGCTGAGGAATTTGGGGGGGCATCCTAGACGTTTCATGATCTCCCACAGACCTTTTCTGCTCACGGTGTCGAAAGCTTTCGTGAGATCGACGAATGTCGCATACAGTCCTTTGTTCTGTTCCCGACATTTTTCTTGTAGCTGTCTGAGAACGAAGACCATGTCAGTGGTGCCTCTGTTGGCTCTAAAGCCACACTGACTCTCTGGGAGATGTTCTTCGGCGATAGTAGGCACCAGCCGATTTAGGAGGACTCTGGCGAGGATCTTGCCTGCGATGGAGAGCAGAGTTATCCCCCTGTAGTTGGAGCAGTCCGACTTTTCTCCCTTGTTTTTATACAGGGTGATGATGACTGCGTCACGGAGGTCCTGTGGTAGTTTGCCTTGCTCCCAGCAGCAGACAAAGAGGTTGTGGAGTTTGGAGTGTAGTGCTGGGCCTCCATTCTTCCACGCCTCCGGCGGAATTCCGTCAACCCCTGCTGCCTTGCCACATTTCAGCTGTTCAATGGCCTTGACAGTCTCTTCTAGGGTTGGTAGCTCGTCCAGTTGTAATTTCATTGGCTGTTGTGGGATGCGGAGAATTGCCGAGTCTTGAACCGTGCGGTTGGCGCTGAAGAGGGCCTGGAAGTGTTCGACCACCTGTTCAGGATCGACATCTTGTCTGTGAAGAGCGCCTGGCCGTCTGCGCTGCGCAAAGGACTCTGGACCTGGTATGAGGGACCGTACACCGCCTTCAAGGCTTCGTATAAGCCCCGGTAGTCACCAGTGTCTGCACAAAGCTGAGCCCTCTCTGCCAGGTTGGTCCACCACCCATTTTGAATCTCACGAAGCTTGCGCTGGAGGTTGCTGCATATGAGCCGGAAGGTTGCTTTCTTCACCGGACAAGACGGTTGTGCAAGGTGAGCCTGGTGGGCTGATCTCTTCTTCGCCAGCAATTCTTGGATCTCCTGGTTGTTTTCGTCAAACCAGTCCTTGTTCTTTTTCGACGAGAACCCTAGGACTTCTTCAGAGGACTGCAGGATGGCTGATTTCAGCTGTGCCCATAGTGATTCTGGAGAGGGGTCTGTGGGGCAACTGGGGTCTTCAAGTTTGTCCTGAAGCTTCGCCTGGAATTCAGCTTTCACTTCAGCTGACTGAAAGTTGCTGACCTGGAATTTCTTCCTAGGAGCTCCTCCTTTCTTTGGTTTGGGCTTGAAGTGGAGCCTGAGCTTGCTGCGGACGAGGCGGTGGTCAGTATGACACTCCGCGCTGGGCATCACTCGGGTGTGTAGGACGTCTCGTACGTCTCTCTGGCGCATCAGGATGTAATCAATGAGGTGCCAATGTTTGGACCGAGGATGCATCCACGTTGTCTTCAGGCTGTCCTTCTGCTGGAAAATGGTGTTGGTGATGGTAAACTGCTGCTCTGCACAGAACTCGAGAAGAAGGCGCCTATTGTCGTTGCAATTACCAACGCCATGCTTGCCAAGGACTCCTTTCCAGGCTTCTGAATCTTGGCCAACTCTGGCATTGAAGTCGCCAAGGATGATGACCTTGTCGTCAGCAGGGGTGTTCTGAACGAGGTTGCGCAGATCAGTGTAAAACTTGACCTTTTCTGTGGGGTCCGCTTGGAGGGTTGGAGCGTACACGCTGAACAGAGTGGCATGCTGTTTGTTCCGTAGTGGGAGGCGCATGGACATAATTCGGTCTGAGTGTCCTGTTGGCAGGTTTTCAAGCTTGGAGGCAATGGTGCTCCTGACCATAAAGCCTACGCCATAAAGGCGTCTCTCGGTCTCTGGCTTGCCTGACCAGTAGAGGGTGTACCCAGCGCCGTGTTCCTGGAGGCTGCCTTCCCCTGCAAAGCGGACTTCGCTGACGGCAGCAATGTCAATGTTCAGTCTCTGAAGTTCGTGTGCGACTAGAGCGGAACGCCTTTCTGGGTGGTTGCTGTCTGCAGAGTCACGCATGGTTCGGATGTTCCAGCATGCTACCTTTAGTCCTTTTGCACCTAATTGTGAGGCAGGTGCCGGCCTTTTCTTCTCTATTGTTGTTCGACCGCGTTTGGAGATGCCCGTTGACCGCGGTTAGCCAACTGGGGGGTATGGAGATGAGCATTTGTTTGGACCACTTTTTCTAGGCCCCTCTCCGTGTGGAGCAAGCAGTGCTGTCCCTAGAAAAGGCTGCTTGGTCGTTCAGGGTGCTGCCGAGTGATGCTGTCACCTCCGGGTCAACAATCAGGCGACCAATATCCTGAACCGCCTGCATGCAGGATTGGAACTGCGGCTTCCAGTGACATCTTTCACCTGCCGTTTTCGCCCCTTTCCCATCGCTACAGGGCTTGGAATAGTTGGTGGCGCGGACGTGGACGTGTCCTTCAAGCCTGCGCAATGGAATTTTTAGGTGGAGTGCAGTGTGCGCAGTACTGGCCCCACCCTTTACACCCGTGGTTCATCTGCCATAGCCTAGCAAGCTGGGACGGTGACAGTGAGGTCCTCAGGTCGTAGGTTTTATATCAGACTGTCCTTGTCCTAGCCTCTGGCTCAAAAACCTTCCTCGGAGGCACGGGGGCGCGGCTACTGAAAGTCGGGACATGGCCATTGACCCAGGGTCAATGCATATCGAGACTGTCCTGCATTCCTTAGCACTTCATGGGTTTTACTTCAGACTTTTCCTTGTCTTAGATGGACTGCCTTCCCAGGCTATCGAGCTCCATAGTAGAGTTTAGATAGTATAAAAGTACATTGTCCATTGTCATACAAGGAAATAAGCAATATACTAGAAAGAGACTTTTATAGGTGCTTCAATTCAAGTCTAAAACCTCGTCAGTTGACTCTCTCAGACTTTGGTCCGATTCGCAGACCAGTTCTGAGTTTAGCTCTCAGACTATTATAAAATTCATTACGGACCAAGTATTGTTCTAATGTCAGGTGCATATGCTTTAGTAACCTGACAATTGAGCATATAATTTTTGACTGTAGCTTGATGAAGCCTTATGTTCACCAAAGTGTGTCTTCACAAGTGACTGAGAACGTTGATGTTTTTGACTTTTTGCATTCATTATCAGTTGTTTCGCTTGTCAGTTTAACAACTTCTCTTTTACGAAGTCCTTTAAGTAATTTCCCTGTGATTGTATTTAGATTTTTTTTCTTCAAATTTCACCCTCATTTGTCCAGTTTCCCCCAACGCTCCTATCATTCACATCTCCCACCCCTTCTAATCGACAATACTTAAATGTATTCATAAATACTTTAACAAAATGTCTTCAATCACCGATATGTGTGACGGGACATTAAACAAACAAACAAAAAAAAATCCTCCTGCTCCACCCACCCATCACTCACCAAACACAGGAGTCTGGGCAGCCTTGGTTACATACTCCGATGCCAACCGGTTGTTGTACATCTGGGACCAGATGGGGGCCTGAGAACTGATGTTCCCGAGCATGTCCTCGCTCCCCAGAGTCTTCAGAGTGTACAGCGCTGCCGCCAGTCCCGAGTACAGAGGTTTCCGCAGGTCTGACCACGTGGTGGAAGGCCATTGGATCTGCAGACTGGACGAGATGTTGTTGCAGGCTTCCACGAGGGTTGGCTGGCTGCAGTTCTTGGTGCTGAGAAACATGGCTTTCGACACCTGCATTTTGGAGGAGTTTGGTGATGGGGGGAGGGGAGGGGAGGGGCGGGGAGGGGTGTGTGGGGGTTGGGGGTTGGACAGGAATGAGAAAGGGAACATGGTATAAACAGAATGTGTATACGTGTGTTGCATAATATAAACAGTGTGTGTGTGTGTGTGTGTGTGTGTGTGTGTGTGTGTGTGTGTGTGTGTGTGTGTGTGTGTGTGTGTGTGTGTGTGTGTGAACAGAATAGAATGATGCACCACCTCCCCCACCCCCACCCTAGAAAACGGAGTGTGGCTGCCAGTATGGTGTGTGTGTGTGGGGGGGGGGGGGGGAGGGTTAAAACCCGGTCATGCACGTAAAAGCCCACTCGTACATTTTTATAGAAGTGAACGTGGGAGTTGCAGCCCACGAACGCAGAAGAAGAAGATGATGATGATTAAGATGGTGAAGATGAACAGACTACAAATAAATAAACGAACGAAGAAGAAGAAGAAGAAGAAGAAAAGCAGGTAAGAGAATACAATTAAAATTTGTTTTCAGAAACTCCAAGGTTTTGATAAGACACGAGGCACACGTAATTATGCACAATATTTAGGTCACTGACTCTCTCTCCCCCACTCCCACGCCCCACCCTCCCACCCGCACTCCTAACCCCTACCCCCTTCCCAATCCGTTTCTATGTCAATCATGCCACGTCACGAGTGCCTTACCTGCCAGATGCCACCATGAAAACCACCCCGGTAGGTAAAGGGCTCGCGTCCGTCACGTGACATGACGTAAGCGGTACGGCGGAGAAACAGACGATCGTCACTGAAGATACAACTGTCGAGGTGAAGACAAACATTCCAGAAGTATCAGCATTCGATGTAACACGACCATCAGATCTTTCATAAACATTTTCTGGGGTACCTTGCAAAGAAAGTTCTTTTCGTTTCAAGCTCAAAGGTAACAATGCTTTTCACATGAAAACGCTTTAAAGGGCATAGGCTTACCTCTTAAAAAAAAGAAAAAAAGAAAGTCACTATAACTGTCAGTGAATCTATCTGTTTCTCAACTATTTTCTGAATGATGGTTTCTTTCTTTTTTTTCTTCTTTTTTTTTCTCTTTTTTTTAAAGCGGTAACCGTAAACGGTGCCTGTAAGAACTGATTCCATACATGCCACATCTAATTCTTGTCGATCTATATGAGTCGCAGGCGTCTGTCCATATTAATTTAGCACGATATCATTGTTAACAAAAGCATGAACAAGTACAAGAGTAAGCTCTGTAGAAATGATAATCCATCACTTGAGTGGATATGATTTGCCATGTTTTGCTTTCTACAGTCTATTGATTGGAGGGAGAGAGAGAGCGAGAGAGAGAGAGGGGGGGATTGGGGAGGGGGTGGGGGGTGTAAGGAGGGAAATCATACTTGGATCGAATCCTGTTCACGACAGAGTTGACGACCGCAGCACCCCGGGAACCTGGAGTAACTGCAGCGTCTTGGCCTTGACCCCGGACCAAGGTCACCAGCAAGGTCAAGGACATGACCTTCAGCATGGCGAAAACCACCATCGTTCACCTGCCACACACACACACACACACACACACACACACACACAACAATGTATGCCTAATTGACGGACAGTCTGCGAACGAATTACTGTCAGTAGTTTACGGAAATAAGTACCTTAAAAAAAAATCAACATCAAGGAGGAAACTAAGCGTGCACACTGCCCCATATGCGCCACACTGTATTTGTTTTAAAAAAGGAGCACAGAGAGAGAGAGAGAGAGAGAGAGAGAGAGAGAGAGAGAGAGAGAGAGAGAGAGAGAGCAGAAGAAGAAGGAGAAAAAGAAGAAGAAGAAGCAAAATACGGCATTTGCTTTCAATTGAAATGCATGAAAATATTATAAAACTATGTTCACACATTTTTCAAAAAAAAAAAAGTACCTGTGGTTAGCTTTCCCAGAAGAGGACAGACCTTTTTTTTTCTTTTCTTGTTATGTTTTTTTAATATATTTTTTTTTAAAAATTCTAAATGATTAGGGGTTTCATTCCATAAGTTACCACCCGAATTGGTAAGTGATGGCACATAAAGATCAGCGCTCGGGCGAGGAGTGTCCATGATATTATTTTCCTGAACGTTCCTTACTGTGAGTGTTCCACAAAGATAGGATGGTGCGAGCTTTTTAATTTTTTTTTATTATTTCATGTATGGATACATCATTGAAGAAACGAGGGTTTGAAAAGTATTAGTTTGACAGAATATCGGTACAAACTTTCTTGACGTTTTAAGCAATTCTTACTTGTTAAGTACCAACATATTGAGGCACAGTCAATATCTGGTTGTGTAAGCATGAAAAACAATTTTCGTGAATATTGATGAAGAAAACGTTTTATTGTAATTCGCTGATTTTTTTATGAATTGATGTACACTGTATTGGCATTTTTGTCTTTGTAATGAAGTGTAGTATTGTCAGCAAAGTGATCACAAGGTGACGAAATGTGCAAAGAAAGATCATTAATATGAAGTGAAAAGAAAATTGGTTCTAAAAGTGATCCCCCGTAGACCCCCGTATTTTACAGACATGAAAAAGGACACTGTAGAATCTTTAAAAACAACTTATCTTCTACTTGTAAAGAACAATGTTACAAGATTGGCCGATTCTGTGGACACGCCATAAATGGCAAGTCTTTCCAAGAGAGAAGATCGTGATCGATATTGTCAAAAGCTTTAGCGAAATCAACAAATATTGTCCAGGGGATCAAATCATCATTAATTAATATTTGAATGCCACTGTCCTATGATATTTGTGAGTGCGGTATGGCAAGAATGATTTTCTCTGGGGTTACTTTGACTGAGGATGAAATAAACCACAAGTAGCAAAATGTGGCTGGATACTTTGTTTGAGATGCTTTTCCAAAGGTTTGGACAAGGTGGGTAAAATTGATTAAGGTTATAATTTGAAGGATCGCTCGGGTCGCCAGACATAAAGAGCGGCAATACTTAAACGTCTTTAAAATTATAACATTTATCAATCCAAAGATTATAACTACAAATAGGAAAGGAAAAGTAGGAAAGGAAAAAGAAAACAAAAAACAAAAAAACAAAACAACAAAAAAAACCAAACAAAAAAAAAAACCAACCAAACTGCAAGCAGAAAAAAAGGGTGGTGCTGTAGTGCAGCGACGCGCTCTCCCTGTGGAGAGCAGCCCGAATTTCACACAGAGAAATATGTTGTGATAAAAAAAAAGAAATACAAATACAATAAGGCTGTCGGAAATCACAGGCGCAGAAGTCTTCAGAATTTTACTATCTAAATCATCCAAAACCTCCAGATTTACTCTGTTTCAAGGAGCAGAGTTATATATTCAAACTGAAATTTGGTTCATATTATTCTGGAATCACACGAAAAAAAAAGTTTTTTCAGTAATAACAAATTGTTAAATAAAGTGCGGTCAGAGAGAGAGAGAGAGAGAGAGAGAGAGGGTGAGAGAGAGAGAGAGAGAGAGGGAGAGAAAGAGAGAGAGAGAGAGAGAGAGAGAGAGAGAGAGAGAGAGAGAGAGAGAGACTGGACACTGGAATTATTTATTGTCATTTCCAAGAAAGGTCTTTTGACAAGGGGGCAACAACATACATTCACATATTTTTGCTTCAAAATAACAAGAACTTTCTTTGTTCTCGCAACCATTCAGTCAATTTAAACTAAGAAAATATGCAGTCATTGCAAACACTTAAGTCACATCCTGACAAAAACTCAAGGAAATGGAACTAAAGAAAAACAAAAATACAAAAATAACAAAATGAATGGGGATTGACTCGACCATAATAATAATAATAATGGTATTTATATAGCGCTGGATCTTGTGCAGAGACAAATCAAAGCGCTTTCGCACCAGTCATTCACACGCATGCATAACTCTAAAACTGTAGAAACTAAAGACAAGGAAGGGTAGGCAAGGCAGGCTATTTTGAGAAGAGGTGGGTTTTAAGGCCAGACTTGAAAGAGCTGAGTGTGGAGACTTGACGAAGCGAAAGAGGAAGTTCATTCCAATCGCAAGGTCCAAAAACGGAGAAAGAACGGCGTCCAACAGTCGAGTGTTTGAATCTGGGTATGCGTAAACAGAGTGGATCCGAAGCCGATCGTAGTGAACGAGATGGAGTGCAGAGGTGAAGGCAGCCGCAGAGATAGGAAGAGGCAGTTTCGTGAATGCATCTATAACATAGACCATCCACTCAAGAATATATCAAAACTAATTCAGACCGACTGAACACTCATGTATGGAACGCAATGTTTTCTGTTTTGTCTAAATAAGATAGCAGCTTCTGCACTGATTATAATATAATGTCTTCTAAGCTGTTAATACCAATTTTGTCTTATACACCTATGTCTTATTGTGTGTGCGTCTGCAATGAATTTAGCAATCGATCTAATTATAATTTCATTATCAGATGATAAAACAGTAACAACGTCATGATTTTTAGCCACGTCCAGAGAAAGAGAGAGAGAGAGAGAGAGAGAGAGAATGCGAATGCGAATGCGAATGCGAATGCGAAATGTTTATTCAATTTTAGGCCTAAGCCCCTAATTGAAGGGGAAATCATACACAAAACAAACAATCAAAATTACAATAACACAGTGTCTAATATTTGATCTTAACATAATTATTGTCATGAAAATTCAAATTGATACTATGATTTAAGTTACAGCCGTACGTAATCGTTTCAAGGCATAGTAAATGTAGAACGCAACATTACGCAAAACAATTTCATTTCTAGATGACATAAGCAAATTAAATCTAAAGCGACATGGGCTATTATAAAACTTAGGTTGAATATATTTTATCCTTAAGTCGTAAAAGACAGGACAGCAAAACATAAAATGAATTTCATCTTCTTCTGAATCATGACATAAACGACACTGTGCTTTATCTACTCTTCTGTCGCTAAATCTAAACCTATGGCAGGCAATGTCTGTTACGCCAAATCTTAATTTAGTCAGAGCACATTTAACATATCTATTCATTGCAATTTCAATATATGGTTCCACACTATTTGTCACTTTAAACATCCTGTATTCAGCAAATCTATTGCTGTTCTGTACGTGATCATGCCAGCTCTGCCATCTACAGTCAACAAGTCTTTGTTTAAAACATTTCATAAATCCTGTTACATTTTCAACACCCTGGTTATCCCATACATAGGCAAATCCATAGGAACACAAACATTTTCTAATACCTGTAGCCCAAGTCTTCTTACCATTATTGTCTAAATTATACAGCGACCTGTAAGCTTTGTATGGTAACCTATAACTATCCATTCTAGTTAATTTTAGCCAGTAATTAATACATTTTACATAAGAATTTAGGTATATCGGGTATCTCCCAAGTTCACCATAAATAAAGTCATTAGGTGTTCGCCTGTCAACATTCAAGAAACGTTTCATAGCAAACAGGTGTAGTCTTTCAATGTCTGCACCATTTTCAAAAGCCCATATTTCAGCACCATATTGTAAAATAGACTGTACCTGAGAATCAAATAACTTTATAAATATAGTATATGAGCTACAATCTAATTTGTACATAACACGAAGTATAATCAAAACAGCTCTCTTTGCTCTGTTTACTAAATCCTGGCACGCAAAAGAAAAACTAAGTCTAGTTGAAAAAAATATTCCAAGATACTTGTATACATTTACCACTTTTACTGTTTCATTTCCATAAGACCATTGTTCATGTCTACTAAGATACCCACCCTTTCGAAACACAATTATATTTGTTTTGTCCATATTTACTCTTAATTCTAGTTTCATTGCGGCTTCATACAAACTATTCAACTGTCTTTGCAAACCAATAACTGATATTGATAACAAAATCATATCATCGGCAAAAAGCAACATAAACAACTCTATCAAATCAAAAGTCACCCCATGTCGCCCGTTTTCAATGATTTCGAGGGCAATCTCATTGACAAACAATGAAAATAAAACAGGACTACAAACATCGCCTTGCTTTACTCCTCTGGTGCAATTAACAAAATCTGATAATTTCGCTCCACTTCTTATCCTAGCTTTCACTTCTCTGTACATGCTTTTAATACATCGATACAGTTTACCTCTAATTCCATTTTTTAACAAAACTGGCCACAACAATTTCCTAGATATTGAATCAAATGCTTTTTCAAAATCCACAAATGCAACATATAACTTTTGATTATTGGCAAATTGTCTCTGAACAGCAGCTAACAATGTAAATATATGATCAATAGTACAATAATCTTTCTTAAAACCAGCTTGATGTTCACCTGTTATGTTGTTTAAACTCACCCATTCTTGTAGTCTGTAATTAATAATCGAACTATACAATTTACTACTAGTATTACATAATGATATTCCTCTATAATTATTTGTGTCATTCACGTCACCTTTCTTAAACAATGGTAAAATAATTGATTCGGTCCAGTTTTGTGGATAAATACCATTGTCAAATAAATGATTAAATAAATTCAACAAAAACATTAATATGGATTCACCACCATTTTTGAAAAACTCGCCGATTAATTCATCAGGTCCAGCTGATTTTCCACTCTTCAATTTTCTAATTGCTAACAATAATTCATCCCTGGATATTGGTCTGTTTATAACTTCATTTGCTCCATCTTCTACTGCTTCATCTATTACATCATCTTCATCTAAATCATCTGCTTCTTTTTCAAGTACATGTCTAAAATGATCATACCACTGGTCTACAGATATCTTATTTTGTGGTTGATACTTTTTACATGAGACTTTTTTTATTGTTTCCCAAAACATCTTCTGGCATGTTATTGAATTTACCAATTCATTTAGAAGTGATTCATTGTATTCTTTCTTTTTCCTAGAGATCATGTTTTTGTATTCTCTTCTTGCAATGCAAAACATTACTCTATCATCTTTATCTGAAGTGTGTTTAAATTTTCTAAAAAGTCTTCGCACCTTACGTCTAGTTATTCTACATTCCCGGTCAAACCATTCTTGTCGTAACTCTTTTGTAATAGGGACCCTTTTCTTCATGTACATTGCCTGATCTTTAACAATTTGGTTAAACTTAATCAATGCTAAATTAACGTCTACCTTAATCAAGTCTGATGCATTGTCTATTTCTTCTTTTACTTTTCTCGAATTCATTGAGTCAAAAAAGGTTTGTGCATGTAATGTACTCCATCTATATCTATCAATGAACTGTTGCTCATTCACATTAGCAGGATATCTGGTAGACGTGCAAGTAGCCTGCCAGTCAAAGGACAACAACAGAGGGAGATGATCAGATTCTATCCTGTCCAGAATGTCAAGTGTCAAAATGTCACAAACATGTTCAAAAAAAGTTACAGAAGCCAGGTAATAGTCGTTCACACTGCTACCTTGATCAGATATGTATGTGTAACGACCATGTTGGTCGCCATTACATAGGCCATTTAAAATGCACAATCCCAAAGCAGTGGTCATATCTAATAATTTCTTTCCATAAGAATTTAGTACCGCATCCTGAGAATTTCTGACCATATGGTTTTCATCATCCTTTCCATAGTTTTTATGTAGTCTGTTTTCATCAAAAAAGTTGGGTAAATAATTAGAAGTCCTTGCGTTCAAATCTCCACAAAGTATCATATCAATATCATCAAATACACACAACTTGTCTACAATACTATCCTCAAGCATAATTATTCCATTATCAATATCACAATTAGAGTAGTATGGCGAATTTTCAGGAGGTATATACACACATACAAATAATACATCTTTAGGAAAATGGAAAAAATGTTTCTCTAGCACAAAATACATGCAAAAATCACTCTCATCATCCACCTGACGAACATAAGGAACCAACTCATTCCGCACAAGGCAAATTATTCCCCCAGATCGTCGTCCGTGCTGCGTCAACTTGACTGCTGGTTTTATAAACAATCTGTGTTCTTTAAATAAATTGAACTCAAACTTATCAACAAATGTCTCAACTAGACAAACAAAATCAAAAGATGAAACAAACTTAACAAAATCTGCATCATCAAGTTTTGACATGATGCCACATACATTCCAGTGAAGAAAAGTTAATTTATTCCTCAAAAAATCCAAATTTCCGGAAAGTGTGGTGTTCAGACTGTCATCACCCACCTCCCCATTCCCGTGCACATTATCATCACAACTTTCATCACCACTCTCATTCATCCTCTCATTACTGCTCCCTCCTCCTCTCTCTCCCACGTCTTCCCTCGCGGTACAAAATGCACTATTATGTTTATTCTCATTACGTTTATCCGCACTCACAAACTCATCATCACTGTCCAAACAACTTCTAATACATTCGTCATTTTTAATATTGTCTTCACAACAACTATCAAGCGTATTTGAACACAACAAATTTGAACGTACTGGAGAGAACTTCACATGAGCTGCAAAACATTTATCTTCACAATCAAGAACACGTGGTTTTTCACTCACAACACACACGTCATTATCAACACACAATTTTGTTCCAAACATGTAGACCTCATCGGGTAATCCCGGAAAGTGTTCATCATGCCGTGAAGTTCCATTTGGCCTCATGTGATTCACGTGCTCTTTGAAAGCTGCAACACACACCGGACTGTCACTGGCCAGGTCACCATGTTCCCCACCCTCCCTGTTGGCAACACGTTCGCTGTCATCTGACACAGGTGTTATGGTTGGCCTGCTGCCAGCTACCGCTCTGTACCCAGTTTCACACACAAAATCTACACCCGGTGCTAGGCTTAAACTTGACCCTCTTGACATGTCTTGCATCAAAATCGGTATATTTCCAAAAGGGTTAGAGGACAAAACACATAATGGTTCAATGGGCCGGCCGAAACCCTACGTGGCTTCTTTCAGTTTATCACCGGTGTCTAAATAGTAC
>NC_134889.1:21530088-21535088 GCF_041734735.1 Babylonia areolata | reverse complement strand
ACTCACATAAAAAAAAAATCATCCAAGCAAACAAGCAAAATCATAATAATACTCACCAAAGAAAATGAAAACGCACGTAAGCCCAAAGTCAGTCAGGTTGGCAAGACAACTTGTCTCAGGCAGTGATATAAACCTTGTATTGAACGTACGGATTGACGCAGTAGTCGCAGTCGTAGTTGTAGAAATCGTCGTGCTAACGGGGTACGCCAGAAAACCGGTCATATTTATACCGTGGGCTAAACCGGATCTTAGCGAGATGGGCCGAATGACCCCACGGGTAGCGTCAAGGCACCAACCCTCCCACCACCCCGTACAACCAACCACCTCTCTCCCCCTCTCTCCTTCTTTCTTTTCGCCTTTTCCCCTTTCCCCTCCGTTTCCAACCCCCACCCCCCACCCCTTTCCCTTTTAAATCTTTTGTTATTCATACCTCTCTTCCTGAATCTGGCTGGACGGTCGGAGAAAGTTCGGGTACGGGTGGAGGGTAGGGTTTATTTTATTTATTTTTATTTTTTTTTTTCGGGGGTGGGTCGGGGTGTGGGGGTGGGGGGGTTGTGTGTGTATGTGTGTGTGTGTGGGTGTGGGTGTGCATGTGGGGGATGGGTGGGTGTGCATGTGGGGGATGGGTGGGTGTGTGTGTGGGGGGTGGGGGTGGGTGGGTAGGGGGGGGGGATTGGGTGATGAAGTGTGCTTAGTGACGAAGTCAACAAACCGAGAAAAAAAAAAGTGTGAGTTGTTTACTTTATTTTTGAATAGTTTCTTTTTTTTTCTTTTTGTTGTTTGTTTGTTTGTTTCTCTCTAAGCCCAAAGCTCCCGTTCACCACGACTCTTCCCCCACCCCCCTGTCCTATAACACCTCCAACCCTCCTCTCTCTCTCTCTCTCTCCCTCTCTCTCTCTCTCTCTCTACTGCCCTCATTTTCGACCAGTGCTCCCCACATTTCATTCTTCCCACCCACCCACCCAGTATATCCACCTCCCCCTTCCCCACCCCTTCTCCACCCTTTCGGTATGACATAAGCAACAGGCACGCTACTGAAAACTCGGTCTTTGTGCAACGAACCCAAATCGTGATTTTCGGAAAGGTTTTTTGCAGTCGGTAACAAAAGAGTTAGTTGCCCCTGCTGAACTTCCTGGAGGTGCGTGCGTGCGTGCGTGCATGGTGTATGGATGAATCTGCGTGTGTGCGCGCGCGCGTGCGTGGGGAGGGGTGGGTGGGGTGGGTGTGCGATTGAATAATGCAGGAAAGGAATGCCGTTGAGCGCTAAATGTCAGGTCATAATTATGGTGGTGGATTGAATCATGGGGGTAGTCTGCCGTGTGAAGTGAAATGTCTCCGTGTTTGTTTAGCGCTTAGAGCTTGGTCTCTGACCGAGGGCAATCAATCAATCAACTAATCAATCAATCAATCAATCAATCAACTAATCAATCAATCAATCAACCAACCAATCAGAGAAAGATACTTTTAATTCTTTTTCCCCTGGCAATGGCCATTTTAGTTTTGAACGAAGACGAAATCATGATTTTTTTTTCCGAGTTCTGTTAGAAGGCCTATTATGTAGTGTAGACCCTATGATAACCAAGGGACTGGGACTGTTGTAATGCATTGTGTTGTATAGTATTGCATTGTATTGTATTGTATTGTATTGCATTGGATTGCATTACATTATATTGTAAAGTATTGAGTTGCATTGTATTGTACTGTCTGCTTGGCAGATGTGGTGTAGCGTATATGGTTTGTCCGAACGCAGTGACGCCTCCTTGAGCAACTGAAACTGAAACTGTACTGTACAGCAGTGTATGGTTTTGTATTCTATTGTATTGCATTGCATTGTATTTCATTGTCCCAACGCTCAGCTTATTTGTATTTGTATTTGTATTTCTTTTTATCACAACATATTTCTCTGTGTGAAATTCGGGCTGCTCTCCCCAGGGAGAGCGCGTCGCTATACTACAATGCCACCTCTTTTTTTTCCTGCGTGCAGTTTTATTTGTTTTTCCTGTCGAAGTGGATTTTTCTACAGAGTTTTGCCAGGAACAACCCTTTCGTTGTCGTGGGTTCTTTTACGTGCGCTAAGTGTATGCTGCACGCGGGACCTCGGTTTATCGTCTCATCCGAATGACTAGTGTCTAGACCACCACTCAAGGTCTAGTGGAGGGGGAGAAAATATCGGCGGCTGAGCCGTGATTCGAACCAGCGCGCTCAGATTCTATCGCTTCCTAGGCGGAGGCGTTACGTCTAGGCCATCACTCCACATGACCTTACATCAGAGACTGACATAAGTTTACAGTTTGAGCTGTGCGATCAATGGTCTCTCCAGTGCAATGCGAGATCACTCACAGCCCAGTCTTCTGTGAAGGACTATGACTCTCAAACCAGGAGGCAAGACTGCAGTGGCTCTTAGTGCTGCAGCCTTGGGAGGGCTAGCTGGTCTTTGAGGGGACCATCCCAACGCCAACTGTCCTGAAACCCTCTTTGCCGAGAGAGTGGGGATGTAACTTGAGCAAGACATTCTCCATCATTCATTCATTTTGCCCATCGCTCCTGGTGGAGTATAGGCCATCGACGACCCCTCGCCATCGCACTCTGTTCTGGGCTGTTCTGGCCATTCCTGTCCAGTTGGTCCCTTGCTGCTTCAGCTCTGCCTCGGTATCTCGCCTCCAGCTGTTGCGAGGCCGGCCTCTCTTCCTCTTTCCCTGCGGGTTCCAGGTCAGGGCTTGGCGTGTGATGCTGGACGCTGGCTTCCTGAGGGTGTGTCCGATCCAGCCCCACTTCCTCCGCAGTATCTGCTTGGCCACTGGTTCCTGTCCCGCTCGCTCCCACAGATCTTCGTTTCGGATCTTCTCCTTCCATCGGATCTTGTAGATGCGCCTCAGACAGGTGTTGAAGAATATCAAAGACATTCTCCACTATGATCAAATTCTTGCCCAGACAATCGAGACAGCAGTTGCCTCCTCTGCTGTTTCTGATGGTCATCCCTCAGGAGGGGGAGAAAATTACTGGCGACTGTGGGATTCTTCTTCTTCTTCTTCTTCTGCGTTCACTCGTATACACACGGGTGGGCTTTTACGTGTATGACCGTTTTTACCCCGCCATGTAGGCAGCCATACTCCGTTTTCGGGGGTGTGCATGCTGGGTATGTTCTTGTTTCCATAACCCATCGAACGCTGACATGGATTACAGGATCTTTAACGTGCGTATTTGATCTTCTGCTTGCATATACACACGAAGGGGGTTCAGGCACTAGCAGGTCTGCACATATGTTGACCTGGGAGATCGTAAAAATCTCCACCCTTTACCCACCAGGCACTGTCACCGTGATTCGAACCCGGGACCCTCAGATTGACAGTCCAACGCTTTAACCACTCGGCTATTGCGCCCGTCGGCTGTGGGATTCGAACCAGTGTGCCCAGATTCTCTCGCTTCCCAGGTGACGCGTTACCACTGGGCTATCACTCCACACCCATTGTGATGGTTATGGACAGAACAACAATAATCATGATACAATGGTAATAATAACGATTACAGTAGAAGTAGTAGTAGTTGAAAGAGGAAGAGGAGGAGGGGTAGTAGTTGTTATTTGATAACAACAACAATAGTAGTAGTAGTAGTGGTAGTAGTGACGACGACAACAACAAGTCTACTACTGCTACTACCACCACCGCCATCACCACTACCACCACCACCACTACTACTACTACTACTACTACTACTACTACTACTACTACTACTACAAACAACAAGCAACAGCATCCAGCAATGCTGTAGACAATAACACTGCTATCTTTTTCGTGAATCTCTTCTTGGAAGATCAACAACAACAAAAACCAACTGTTGAAATTTTGTTTCAGGCATTGATTCATCTTTTTTATATCATAAATATTATTTATTTATTTATTTATTTATTTATGTAAGCGTATCTATTATTTATTCACCTTTTTTTTTTCTCAAGGCCTGACTAAGCGCGTTGGGTTACGCTGCTGGTCAGGCATCTGCTTGGCAGATGTGGTGTAGCGTATATGGATTTGTCCGAACGCAATGACGCCTCCTTGAGCTACTGAAACTGAAACTGATTCATCTGCAAGGGGTTATTATTCAGAAGCAAATCAAGAGAAAGCGGATCTCAGTTAAAGTCATATGCTAATGCTTTAGACACGAACACAGGATTGTTCTGTGTCATTTATTACTTATTGCTTATTACTTTAATGCATTTTTCTGTCTTAAAAATGTTCTTAAAAGAGAGGGACCAATTGTATTTTTCTGACTCCTCAATGTGGACATGCCAGTCCTGTTTGTACGAGTTAATTAATCTGTCTTTAAATTCTACGACAAATATTCGATCACTGCCAACATCCTGACACATTCAGACAATCCCAAAGCCCTGTGTGGTTAACTCCCTCAGTACGGCCAGTCCTCTCTTCTCCTCTACACAGGCCCCTCGGATGTCCTGTGGGTGTCTGAATGACCCAACCTTTAGCTTCCGTCGTCAGAATTGTGGTATTCTTTGTCAAAGTTCACCTCTTCAGTATAAGAGCCTTCCGCTTGCAATACTTTGATGATGGTAACTGGGGTGAAACGCTTTTAACGTCGTTTCTTTCGCCGTTCGTATGGAGAGAGTTAAACCATTCTGTACAAAAAATAGCCCAAATTTCTTTCCCAAAATATAACTGATACAGAATCATTTCATAAGCTTGTCTGCTTATTCTGGTCAGTGAGAACTGTATTCATCTAAGCCAGTATCTAATACATTTGATCTTTGTTTTTATATGTAGTGGGTGTCGACCAGTTTCACCATATGACATTTTATTGGACGAATGCAAAGGCACCGAAAGGAAGCGTTTAATTGCATATGTATGAACTTTTTTTCCATTTCTTGATTATCGTACAGTCCCCAGATTGCTGTACCATATGTTAGAGTTGGTTCAATTTGTGAGTCAGGTAGTTTCCAGAATATAGAGAAATTGATACATTTAAATATTTTTAAAGATCTTATAATCTCC
>NC_134889.1:21512588-21517588 GCF_041734735.1 Babylonia areolata | reverse complement strand
CAAGCTATGCATTTTCTCTCTCTCTCTCTCTCTCTCTCTCTCTCTCTCTCTCTCTCTCTCTGTGTGTGTGTGTGTGTGTGTGTGTGTGTGTGTGTGTGTGTGTGTGTGTGTGTGTATGCTTGTGTGCGTGTGTGTGCGCGCGCGCGCGTGTGTGTGTGTGTGAAGGTGGTTCCATCCAGTCTCAGAAAGCTCTCATTTTACTTTACAGGAAGCTAAGACACCGTTTTTCCTGTCCTCTAACAAGTTTAGTTCTTCTTCAAAGGTGAACAATAACTGCACAACGTGTGCTGCGGGCATCAACAATAATGCTGGTTGGTCATGGCGTTGTTATTGTTGTGTCCACTGTGACGTTGTCATGCCATGTGCTGTTCCAACGTGTTCAGAAGCGTTCTGTCTCTGGCCCTTTGACACAGTGTTCAGGGCTGCTAGGGTGGATGTCCATTCACCTGAACTTCCGTCATCTCTATCCACGTATTCTCTCTCTTTCTCTCTCTCTCCCTCCCTCCATCTCTCTCTCTCATATATATATATATATATATATATATATATATATGACTCCTAATTAGCTGTATTATGCATCTGATAAAGGAAGACAGTCCTACCAATCAAGTCTGTTCAATGTTTGACAGTGACTGAACCTAGAATTTGAAAAAAAAAAAAATTCCGCACAGGATCAATAAATTGCATCTGCAGCCTTCATTCAACGAGAGGAAGTAACAGAGGAGAAACAACTTGCAAAGAAAGAAATCACCCACTGCGTTGCCCTGGTTCCCGCTACGCGGTTATCCACTCCAGTGGAGTGTTGGCCTGGAGGTAACGCGTCCGTTTAGGAAGCGAGTGAATCTGAGTTCCAGTATTTTCTCCACCTCCACTAGACCTTGAGTGGTGGTATGGACGCTAGGCATTCTGATGAGACGATGAACCGAGGTTTCGTGTGCAGCATGCATTTAGCGCACGTAGAAGAACCCACGGCACAAAAGGGTTGTCCATGACAAAATTCTACCGAAAAATCCATTTCGATAGCAAAATAAATGAAATCGCAGGCATAAAAAAATGGGTGGCGCTGTCAGTGTAGCGACGCTTTCTACCTGGGGAGAGCAGCAAGAATTTCACACAGAGAAATCTGTTGTGAAAAAGGAGTAATACAATGCAATACCATACAATACATACAATACAAATACAATACAATAAATACAATATAAACCATAAGAGACTGAACTAATCAAAACAAAAATAACCAGATGAAAAATAACAGAACGAAATGAACTGACGGAGAAAAATCACATTGTACCAGACAACGAAGTGTTCCGACCTTTCCACGTGTCTTCTACAGTCTGAACACCTCGCTTCCCCGGCTCGTGCGTGCGTGAATGTGTGTGTGTGTGTGTGTGTGTGTGTGTGTGTGTGTGTGTGTGTGTGTGTGTGTGTGTGTGTGTGTGTGTGTGTGTGCATGTGTGTTTGTGTGTCCGTGTGTGTTGTGCGTGCATGCGTACGTACGTGTGTGTGTGTGTGTGTGTGTGTGTGTGTGTTCAGTAGTTTCATCTTGTTCTCTTTGCTTATTTGTTTATCTAATTACTTATTATTATTATTTTCTTCTTTTTTTTGATCATCCATGACCCGTCTCGCTTTCAAGGTGTCAACCCATAAGGACTGACCCATATACATTATACTGCCTCTCCTCGTGGATAAAACGGTCATTCCTATAAACCCACACACTGATAAGGCCATGTCCCGCGCAGTTACATAACTAATACTGAAACAGATTATGTCAAGTGCTTTTCTTCTGTTTCTTTTTCATTTTCTTAGCAAACATTTCAAACATCTTCTGTCTCACTCACTGGGTGCTAATTTTAGCTAACATTGAAGCAGACATAAAAGTAGTACGCCACAAACAAATAAGCACCTGTAAGTTGTTTCGGAGTTAAAGCAGGTGACTGGTTTACAAGTACAACACAGCATAGTGCTTTCTGCCCAGTGCTAGTTTTATAGGTGTTAGGTGTAAAGGTTTCAGGTGTATGGAAGCAACTGAAAGTCCTGGCATTCGCGTCACTACTACTGTTTCTCTAATGTTTCTGTTATTTCTTCTTTAAGGTTTTGTGTCCAGTGTCATGTGAAATGCATCAACAATTTTATAAATTTAAATATTTCTTCTTCCAGATGATACTGAGTTGAACAGATCTTTGACTTTTTTAGAAGTACAGTATTCTTGAGACGTTCTGGTTTTCATAAAATAAAGATAATTATCATATCTATCACGGTGTTTCAATTCACATCCTGACGTCACATCTTCTGGACGCTATGCTGAACACTTCTCTAATGTCTACAGACATCACCTCCCTGAATACGTCATCAATACATACTGACTTGCAGACTGATGTGCAGAATGGGTCAGTTCAAGAGGGATGTCTGGAAATCAGATTCAGTGAGATGGAGTTTTTACCATGGGATAACCCAGACAATATAGTGTCTTTAGAAGTGGAAACATATACACGGAAAGTCAGATTTTTTATCCTGCAGATCTTGTTTCTCCTTGGTGGGCCTGGTAACATCATCAACATGGTGGTGTTCTTCAAACAAGGCCTCAGAGATCGTGTCAACCTGTTGCTGTTTTCGCTGTCTCTGGCTGATGGAATCTATGTTGTCATGTTTGCGTTGGTTTGTAGTGAGGAGTTTTACGTGGAGTTTGATGAAGAAACAAAGGCTGGTCCTGTGCTGATGTTCGCGGTCAACAGCCATCTCATCACCGTCCTCGCCACTGATTATGTTTCCTTTGTCCTGTCCACCATCATAGCCTGTGAGAGATGCTACTGTGTCCTCAGACCTCTCAAGTACCAGACTTTTCTGAGAACCAGGACAACGGCTGTCATCATCGTTTCAGTTTATGCTCTCGTGCTGAGTCTCAGATTTATAACACTCATACAGTATCAAACATACTAAGCCACAGTGGATTTTACATTCGCCACAAGTATTTTGTTGATTGCGTGGAAACCATTGTCATTGCAGGAAACTTCATTGGTTTTGCAACAATAGTGACAGCAACAGCAATAACCACATCGAAACTCCGACAAGTTGTGATGTGGCGTGCTCAAACAACGTCAACGTTGTCTTCAAAGGAAGTGGCGCTCACTAAAATACTCATTGGTACTTCTGTACTTGTCATCGTTTGTATTTCTCCTGCTTGTATTTTCCGCATGGCCTGCCTGTTTCTGCCAGAATTGAACCCGGGACGACGAAATCAGAATCTGCATTTGACCTGTTTGTTGATTGTTGAAGTCTTCTTACTCACTAACTCCAGCTTAAACATTTTCATATATTATGCAATGGGATCTCGCTATAGAGAAATTTTCTGGGCATTGCTAGGGAAGAAAACGAAAGTAAGGGAAAATAAGACGTGAAAGAAACGCACACAGGTCTTTGGCAGCGTGTCAAGGCTGTCATTGTCAGTCAGAGCAGAAGATAATAGGAAGCTTCCAAACTCTCATGACCTAAATCACCTTCATCGGAAAGGAAATTTGCCTCTAGATATTGGATGTATTTGGACAGATGAAATAAACATGACGTGCTTAATGTGTGTGTGTGTGTGTGTGTGTGTGTGTGTGTGTGTGTGTGTGTGTGTGTGTGTGTGTGTGTGTGTGTGTGTGTGTGTGTGTGTGTGTGTGTGTGTGTGTTTGTGTGTGTGTGTGTGTGTGTGTGTGTGTGTGTGTGTGTGTGTGTGTGTGTGTGTGTGTGTGTGTGTGTGTGTGTGTGTGTGTGTGTGTGTGTAGCAAATGTGAATGATAAAAATAGAAAAGGACTTGAGTTGATGCTCGAGGTTTTTGAAAAGCATATTATTTGAATAAAATAGTTTTAGTTTCTCCTGATGTTTGGCATAATGATGCTGACAGGTAATCCACCCCCACTACCCAGTGGAGTGAAAACAACCTGCTTGGCACAGGTGTTAAAACAGCTCTTTCGGCATGACAGAGTCAACCGTTCCAAAGTAGGGATCGTCACCCTTGTCCGAAACTCCATCTCCGCAGTTGAGATAGGAAGGTCAGCTGTCGATACTGACTTCCTAGCAGTCAAATTAGTAATTAAGGAAAGAGAAATCACCTTCATCACCGTCATTATAGTCTACCTTATCGAGACCTACAGACTCTCCCTGTAGTGAAAAGCAACCTGCTAATAATTAGCGACTTCAACGCCCACTCACCTAGCCAGGGCTACCAGGATATCAACAACAGAGGAGAAAGAGTCGAGGACTGGATAACTGAAAACAACCTCATTCTAATCAACAAACCTGACGACAAACCAGCCTGCTTGTCCAGAGCCAGGAAAACACAGAGCACACCAGACATAGCACTAGCCACAGAGGACATCCAGATCAACTGGATGGGAGGGACCACCTTCCCATCCTGCTCATTCCATGTCTAGCAGAAATGTCTGTGAACGGACTTGGTGTAGTCAATGATTAAATGGTGTAATTTACCGTTTCTGTCATAATACGGGCTTTTGATAATAATATGTACAAGCTTAGCCCAAAGCGCATAAGTTTGTGTGTGTGTGTGTGTGTGTGTGTGTGTGTGTGTGTGTGTGTGTGTGTGTGTGTGTGTGTGTGTGTGTGTGTGTGTGTGTGTGTGTGTGTGTGTGTGTGTGTGTGTGTGTGTGTGTGTGTGTGTGAGTGTTTGTCTGTCTGTCTGTTTGTCTGTCTAATTTTGTCTGTTTGTGTGCGTGTGAGTGTGCGTGTGTGTGTTTGTGTATGTGTGCGTGTGTGAGAGAGAGACAGACAGACACAGACAGAGACACAGAGAGAGTGAGGTGGTGAGAGAGAAGTGGGAGGGAGTGAATGCATTTATTTCAAGGTCTGTTTTTTAATATCGCACAGTGGCCGCACACAATGGCCACACACACACACACACACACACACACACACACACACACACACACACACACACACACACACACACACACACACACACACACACACACACAAACGAAGAAAGAAAACTCATAGATAGTTT
>NC_134889.1:21502588-21510088 GCF_041734735.1 Babylonia areolata | reverse complement strand
AGTTCAAACGCGTTTAAAGTCATAAGAATGGCAATTAATTCAGCTGTGAACATTGAGAAGTCCTTTCCAATATGATATGACTTTACAATTTTCAAAGCAGGAATTGTATATCCAGAACTAGCAAACTGATTTTCTAAAACAGAACCGTCTGTATATATTTCTAAGTGGTCGGGGTATGTTTCAGATAAGTGTGATTGACCCGAGAAGCTAGAACTTCGGGATTTTCATCTTTCTTAATGTCACACTATTGAATGTCAAAAGCTGCTCTAGTTTATACCCATATTAGAACTGATGATGTGCTCATAATCGGAGCACCATTTTGTAGATCTACATTTGATTGATTAATAGTGTCAGACACGTATGTAGAAATAGTATCTAGATTTCTGTTCTGTTGCGCTCGTTTCGAAACAAAAGTTTGTCAGACTGTATATTTATCTCAGTTTTGACAGAATTTTCTGTAGCATTTGCTCTAATTACATGTTATTTGCCGAGATGCTATGTTTCTTAATTCATTCAGACGTAATATTCCTGCAGCTCTATATGACTGTAATGTGTTTGTGTGAAACGGAACACCTAAAGCTAAATTTATGGCTATGCTATCTACGCTTTGCAGTTTTTAAGGCAAGCATTCGGAGCAGAGAAAAATATCTCCTGTCTATACGACAATCTAGATCTTATCAGTACACAAGTGAGATGAATAAGTGTTTTCGAATCTTGACCCCAGGGCTGTTTACTGACGACTTCAAGAACATTTAAGCTTTTCATTGCTTTTGATATAATGTTTTCTAGATGTTTCTTCCAATTTAGTTTTGGAGTAAAATAAACACCAAAGAATTTAACCTCAGATTTGTAGAAAAGTTCTTTTCCAACAAGATGAAAAATTGCTAATATGGGGTGGGGGAGGTGGAGGGCAGCACCATTCTTAAAATGTATATTGTGTGTCTTTCAGTTGAAAAGTGTAATCCATTATCTTTCATGCAAATATTTAATTTCTCAAGTTCTGATTGATATAAATGGTTAATGTGATTGATATAATGCAAGCCTGTTTTCTTTCGCAAAGGTACTTTCAACCAAATTGCTATATCGTCAGCGCATTTGGCGAGATTTGTAGATTTAAACTAATATTTTGGCAAATCATACACCGTTATGTTAAATAAATGTGGGGAAATTAGATATCCTTGCGGAATACCCATGTTAATTCATCTTGAGGGGAACGATGATTGCCCAACTTAAGTGTTGATGCATCTTTATTTCAAAAGAGATTTTGTATGCCTGTATGCATTGCAACTTAACACAGTGTTCTTTAGCTTAAACAGTAATCTGGTTTGCCAGATGCGGTCATAAGCTTTTTGTACATCGATAAACGTGGCCAAAACACTCTTTGTCTTTGAAAACTGTTGTCTTATGTTTGTTGTTAGTAATGGTGATCGAAAGTAGATTCTGAATCCGGCCTGTGCAATAGACATGATTCTATTTTTATCACAATAATAATAATAATAATAAATTAGCGTCATCAATATAATATTCTTCATGATTTTTCCGACGTGCGATGTAAAACATGCAGGTCTATAACTCAGCGGGTCCGATTGTGGTTTAGTTGATTTCAGTATGCAGTATGGGAGTAATACTAGCTATTCTTTCCATATACAAGGTGTTATACCTGTTTCCCAACGTTTCACAAAAAGCGTACGAAGGGATTTGCACCATTCTTTAGGAAGATGACTTATCATGGTAAACACATCAAAGTGTGCATTCCGCATTCCATTAACTCTTAATTAGTTAAACATGTACGTATGTGGACATGCTCGACATGAATACATTCAATGTGGATGGAAAAATGCCCATGTCACTATGTCCTCAAATGCCTCCTCTATGAAGAATTGTGTAATGAATTATGCAGACAAATGGTAAAAAAAACAATCGAACAAAGGGAAATAATTCAAGGTTAAAACTGGGTACGTTTGGATACATATGTGAGTTGAAAGAACCTATGTTATAAAATTCATTTCGTTTTTCAGGAGGAATGTGGCAGAATGGTTACGACGCTCATCTGCCAATACAGTCCTTAAGGGTGTAGGTTCGAATCCCGATCTCGCCCTTTCTCCCAAGTCTGACAGGAAAATCAAATTTAGCGTCTATTCATTCGGATAAGGCGATAAAAACCGAGGTCCCGTGTGCAGCACGCACTGAAAAATTTCCCATGGCAGCGAGAGTGTTGTTCCCTGGCAAAGTTATGTAGAAGAAATCCACTCTGATAGATACACGAATATATCTGCAGGCACTCAAGGCCTGACTAAAGACGTTTGGTTATGGTGCTGGTTAGACATTTGCCGAGCAGATGTGGTGTAGCGCATATGAATTTGTCCGAACGCAGTGACACATCCTTATGAAACTGAAAACTGTCTTTGCCTCGATCTCCCTACCTCCTGTCCACGTCTGTCTTGGTCTACGCACTTTCCTTTTCCCTCTGAGATTTCAGGCTAAAGCTTGTGTGGTAACATTGGTTGGGGCTTTCGTGCAGGTGTGTTCAATCCAGCTGCAGTTTCTTTCCTGATTTCTTTGCCGATGGGAGTCATGTTTGTTTTTATTCCAACATTTTTGGCCTTTTCCAGCCGCATAATATCCCTAAATGAGTCTCAGACATCTGATGAATTTGTTGAATAATATTCTAAATATTATGTACATTTTCAACTTGTGTCCGTCTCCAAGTCGCTGCAGTTAATTAATCTATGTTAGTGAACTACTTTCTACTCACGCTGTCAAAAGCTTACTCGAAGTCTATAATGTTGTATAGTGAGGGGTTGGGGTAGGCGGATGCCATTACGTTGGCTGTTCACTGATGATATACAGAGTGGCAATGCGGATTGCGTATGGTTGTTCTTGTAAGAAGACAGTTGACCTTCGCAAAATCCTTCATCTAAAACATTCCAAGCAGATTCTGGTCAAGAACGTGATGGAGAAAGAACGTAAAGTCATACTTTCTCAGTTGCATGTTAAGACATAATCATCTCCTTCCTTTTGGATTAATGAGTTATCCCATTCCCCATTCTTCAGGCAGTTCTTCTTCTTCTTCTTCCGCTGTTCTCTGTGATATCATTTCGGTTGATGTTTGTGCCTGCTTTTAGTCTTTCTGTTGGTGTTCCTTGGCTTGCCACATGTAGGAGCTCCACAAGGTATGCTCAGGTCAGGATGTCTTCATAATTTTGGGCCCGTCTTAGTATCTGATCAACCACGTTAGTGATAAGTCTACCTATGTTTGTTTGCTTTTCTTTTCTTTTCCTGTTTGAGATGGGTTGATGGTGTTACATCTGGGAGCTCCACAGGTGAGGTCAGGATGTCTTCAAATTTGTTGGCCCATTTTACTCTCTGATAAACATATTGGTGATGATTTTATCTATCTTCGTCTCTTTTCCTGGTTGAGATGGGTAGCTGTGTATGGGCTGTGAGTCACAGGATCAACCCCTGTCCGAGCCTTGGACCAGACCACCCTCCTGACAGACACGAAAGACATCCTTGCCCGCTGGGCAGAGCACTTCAACACCCTCCTCTACAGGGACTCGTCCGTATCTGACGAGGTAATTGCAGCCCTCCCACAGTCAATGTCTGCCCCTCCCACCAAGTCCGAGACCCGGAAGGCCCAGAAGCTGACAACGTCAGGAAAAGCACCAGGAGCGGATGGAATCCAGGCTGACATCTACAAGCATGTGCTGACAGACAAGCTGACCAACCTGTTCCAGAATTGCTGATTGCGTCATTCCACGATGGCATGCAGACGAGAGTACCGGAGAATACTGACATGTCGGATCCGTTCCCTGTGGTAAATGGAGTGAAACAGGGCTGCGTCCTGGCACCCACACTGTTCTCCATTCTCTTCTCTGCCATGCTGATTGACGCCTTCCAAAACTGTGACCGGGGCATCTACATTCAGTTTCGCACAGATGGCAAACTTTTTAGCTTACGGCGACTCAACGCCAGGTTCATGGTGTTTGAGGCACTGTTGAGAGTGTTCCTCTTCGCTGATGACTGCGCGCTTGCTGCACACACCCATGAGGACATGCAGTTCATTATGGACAGGTTCTCAACCTCCTGCAGGCGCTTTGGACTCACCATCAGCCTCAGCAAGACCGAGTCCATGTACCAACCACCTAGCTCACAGAACGCCTGTGCCGCCCCGGCCCCCTCCCCCCACCCCCACCTGCAATCAAGATTGATGACACAGAGATCAAGTCAGTCGTCACGTTTTGCTACCTGGGCAGCACCCTATGCAGCAACGGAGCCCTTGATGCAGAAGTGACTCTGTGCATCGCCAAGGCCAGCTCCGCCTTTGGCAGACTCAACAACAGGCTGTGGAACAACAAAGGCATCAGGCTCAGGACCAAAATCAAAACCTACAGAGCTGTTGTGCTGACCACCTTGTTGTACTGCTGTGAAACATGGACAACGTATCGCCGTCACATTCAACAACTTGAGCAGGTTCACCAGAGATGCCTACGAAACATCCTCGGCATAAATTGGCAAGACAGGGTCTCCAACCTCCAGGTCCTAGAGAGGAGCGGCCTGCCCAGCATCGAAAGCCTGCTGATCCAGAGCCAGCTACGCTGGACAGGACACGTTGTCCGCATGACAGACAGCAGATCCCGAAGATGCTTTTGTACGGCCAGCTGAAGGAAGGCCACCGCGAACTTGGAAGACCCTGCAAGCGTTTCAAGGACACCTTGAAGACAAACCTCAAAACCTGTGCTATAGACATCGCTTCCGATTCCTTCATCACCATGCATAACTTTTATGTTCTATGTTCGTGCATTGTGTTTTACTTAGCGATTGGCATTCCAGTTCTCTGTCTGGAGTTATAACATCCGTTCATGAATTTGATGTATGTCCTCTGCTTCATTTGTGACTGAGGACTTGGAGACATGATGCTGTTCAGTCTTGAAGACTTGTTGTTTATTTGTCTTGTTTTCGTTTTCCCCAGTGTTAGTCAGACTGTTTCCTCTGTCCGTCTGGAAAGATCCTCGAAGTTATTCTGCAGTTTGCTCAGGTACTCTCCAGCGTTTACATAATTTGTCAAACTATGTATGCTGTGTGTGTGTGTGTGTGTGTGTGTGTGTGTGTGTGTGTGTGTGTGTGTGTGTGTGTGTGTGTGTGTGTGTGTGTGTGTGTGTGTGTGTGTGTGTGTGTGTGTGTGTGTGTGTGTGTGTGTTCAGTAGTTCCCTCGTATTCTCTTTGTTTATGTGTTTATTTTATTACTTTTTACTACTTAAAAAAATCATCCATGACCCTTCTCTGTTTCCATGTGTCAACCCACAAGGATTGATCCGTACACACAACACTATCTCTCCTTTTGGGGAAAAAAAAACAAACAACAGATGACGGTCATTCCCATAAACCCACACACTGATCAGGCCATGTGCCGTGCAGTTACATAACTAATACTGAAACAGATTATGTCAAGTGCTTTTCTTCTGTTTCTTTTTCTTCTCTTTAGCAAACAATTCATTTGATTTAATTTTATGTAAACATCAACGTGAAGTAGGATAGAATCTGAAATGGTTTTGCTTCATGTTTTGTGTCAACAATGGCTGCTTCGACATATTTCACAGACCAAGCATTGATCGTGTTGAAATCTTTCATCGCGGACTTGATTCCTTCAAACGTCTTCTGTCTCACTCTGTATGTGCTAATTTTAACTAACATTGAAACAGACATGAAAGTAGTACCCCACCGACAGATATGCACCTGTCAATTGTTTCGGAGTTAAAACAGGTGACTGGTTAACAAGTACAATATAAAACAGTGTTTTTTGCTTGCCCAGTGTTAGTTTTAAAGGTGTAAGGTGTGTAGGTTGTACATGCATGGAAGCAACTGAAAGTCCTGGCATTCGCGTTGCTACTGATTTTTATCAAACGTTTCTGTTATTTCTTCTTTAAGCCTTTAACGTGTTACGTCCAATTCAATGTCATGTAAAAATGCATTAAAATTTTACCTTAAAAAATTTCTTCGTCCGGGATTTACTGAGTTGAACAGGTCTATGACGACGTTGTTTTTGTTTGTTTGTTTGTTTTGTTTTTGTTTTTTTTTGTTTGTTTGTTCGTTTGTTTTTTTTGTTTTTGTTTTTTTGGGTTTTTTTTTTTACAGAATTCTTGAGACGTTCTGGTTTTGATAAAATAACGATAATGATCATATATATCACGCCATTTCAATTCATATCCTGACATCTTTTTGACGCTATGCTGAACACTACTCTTAGGTCTGCAGGCATCACCTCCCTGAATACGTCATCAATACATACTGACTTGCAGACTGATGTACAGAATGGGTCAGTTCAAGAGGGATGTCTGGAAATCAGATTCAGTGAGATGGAGTTTTTACCGTGGGATAACCCAGACAATATAGTGTCTTTAGAAGTGGAAACATATACACGGAAAGTCAGATTTTTTATCCTGCAGATCTTGCTTCTCCTTGGTGGGCCTGGTAACATCATCAACATGGTGGTGTTCTTCAAACAAGGCCTCAGAGATCGTGTCAACCTGTTGCTGTTTTCGCTGTCTCTGGCTGATGGAGTCTATGTCGTCATGTTCGTGTTGGTTTGTAGTGACGAGTTTTACGTGGAGTTTGATGGAGAAACAAAGGCTGGTCCTGTGCTGATGTTCGCGGTCAACAACCATCTGATCGCCGTCCTGGGAACCGGTATTATTTCCTTTGTCCTGTCCACCATCATAGCCTGTGAGAGATGCTACTGTGTCCTCAGACCTCTCAAGTACCAGACTTTTCTGAGAACCAGGACAATGGCTGTCATCATCATTTCAGTTTATGCTGTCGTACTGAGTCTCAAATTTATAACTGTACCGAAATACTACTTCACGTGTGCTTATGACCCCGACACTCATGCAGTATCGATCATACTAAGCCACAGTGAATTTTACATTCGCCACAAATATCTTGTTGATTGCGTGGTAGCCATTTTTATGACAGGACAATTAATTGGTTTTGCAACAGTAGTGACAGCAACAGCAATAACCACATCGAAACTCCGACAAGTTGTAATGTGGCGTGCTCAAACAACGTCAACGTTGTCTTCAAAGGAAGTGGCGCTCACTAAAATACTCATTGGTACTTCTGTACTTCTCATCGTTTGTGTTTCTCCTTCTTGTGTTTTCCGTTTGGCCTGCCTGTTTCTGCCAGAACTGAACCCGGGACGACGATATCAGAATCTGCATGTGACTTGCTTGTGGATTGTTGAAGTCTTCTTACTCACTAACTCCAGCTTAAACATTTTCATATATTATGCAATGGGATCTCGCTATAGAGAAATTTTCTGGGCATTGCTAAGGAAAAAAACGAAAGTAAGGGAAAATAAGACGTGAAAGAAACGCACACAGGTCTTTGGCAGCGTGTCAAGGCTGTCATTGTCATTCAGAACAGAAGATAGCTTCCAAACTCTCATGACCTAAATCACCTTCATCTCAAGGGAAAGTTGCCTCTAAATATTGGATGCATTTG
>NC_134889.1:21475088-21500088 GCF_041734735.1 Babylonia areolata | reverse complement strand
CGAACAAAAGATGAAGACCTTGGCCGTCTTTGTGGACCTGACTAAGGCCTTCGATAAGGCGAGGGAAGAAGGCCTTCTTCTCAAACTGCTCCAGAAACAGGTTTGTGGGATAATGCATCGATTGATTCAGGGCTATCTCTTCCAAAGATCTGCTCGTGTGAAGCTCGAAGGCCACCTCAGCAGACTAGTCAAGATTCGAGAAGGAGTCCCGCGGGGCAGCGTGATATCACCTACCCTTTTCGCCATCTTCATTGACGATGTCATTGACCAGCTGTCAATGCATATCACCAGAGCCCTCCATGCAGACGATCTAGCTGTTTGGACACAAGCAGAACAGATCTCTGCAGCAACCTGCATGATGCAAGTAGCCCTGAACAGCATTGTCACATGGTCAAAAGAGTGGTTGGTCACAATCAACAGGACCAAGACAGAAGCCACCTGCTTCTCCCTGTCCCCAAAGAAAGAGACCTTCACTCCAGATTATTCTGGTTATCCTGGTCTTCTCATATCAGCACCACCCAGAGTAAAGCCATACGCAAGATCGCCGTGATGACAAAACTGGCCGGCACCAAGTGAAGAGCTAACATGAAGATCCTGACACAGGATCACTCAGACCTCACATGGAGTATGTCTCCAACGCCTGGGCAACAGCAGCAAAGTCTAGCACAGAATCCGTGGCCAAAATCCAGAACGCCAGTCTACGCCTCATTACAGGTGGCATGAAGGCCACACCCATCAATGCTATGGCAGGGACTGCTGGACTCATGTCTCTAGAAGAGAGAAGAGATGAGAGACTGCTTCGCCAGAGTGAGAAGATGAAACGGCTTCCATCACACCCTCTGTCTTCACAACTCCAGGCCCCAACCAAGAATTGGCTGAAGCGCAGAAGCACAAACCACCTTGTCACGGCCCTCCACCAGACCCATGGCCAGAGCTTGCTGGACAGGAACCAACCTGTTGAACCCCTGTAATACTTTATGGCTGGTCACTAAATGTCCCCACTGCTGTCCTTGACATTTCCGGCATTCAGAGCAAAGGCCAGTTCCTGGATGCTGAGCTGACCGAGCACCACCTGGACCCGTGTATACACAGACGGCTCTGCTGAGAATGCTGATGGGAACGGGGGAGATGGTGTCTACATCCGATTCCCAGATGCCATCTCAGTGAGGCATTCCATTGCTACTGGCCTCACCTCAACGAAGTTTAGAGACAAAGCATCTGTGTTACTAGCTGCAGCCCAACTCCTCAACCAGAGAGACAGTTTTCCAGACCACATTGTCTTCCTCACCAACTGCCGAGCTGTTCTACAAAGCCTTCAGACAAGAGTGGGGGACAAAACCTAGCGGGACATCCAGTCTCAGATGCAGGCCCTAAGTGCCAGAACCACAACGGCCCTGTAGTGGATCCCCTCTCACTGCGGCATTGCAGGAAATGAAGAGGCAGACAAGCTCTCCAAACCAGGACGCAGGCTCACCCAATCTGCCCACCACGTTAGCTTTGGGGAGGCAAAGACCATCCTGCACAGCCACTTCAGAAACAGCTGGCGAGAACGGCTACATCTGGGAGCAGAGGTGGACAGCATCCATCAACTGGGTCGAGCTTAGCAAGTTATCATCCTCAAACTGCGCACAGGCCACTGCCAGCTCCTCTCCCATCTCTACAAACTGAAAATTTCCCACACAGACCAATGTCCGTGTGACACCGCTCCTCAAACTCCAGCCCATGTCCTGCAGGACTGCCCTCTACACAAAGAGCTGATGGCCAGATCTGGCCCAGTCCCGCAACGCTCCAGGACAAGTTGTGGGGAACGGCTACAGAGCTGCAGCGAACTGCGGACTTCGTAACCTACTCTGGACTGACCGTCTGAACATGGCCTGGGAACACTGAAGAAGAGATCAGACTGACCAAACTAGTTCTGTGAACGGACTTGGTGTTGTCAACGATTAAATGGTGTAATTTACCATTTCTGTCATAATAATATAAGATTTTAATAATAATACGTAAAAGTTTAGGCAAAAGCGCATAAGTTGTGTGTGTGTGTGTGTGTGTGTGTGTGTGTGTGTGTGTGTGTGTGTGTGTGTGTGTGTGTGTGTGTGTGTGTGTGTGCGTGTGTGTGTGTGTGTGTGTGTGTGTGTGTGTGTGTGTGTGTGTGTGTGTGTGTGTGTGTGTGTGTGTGTGTGTACTTGTGTGTGAGTGTGTGTGAAAGAAAGAAAACTCATAAATACTTTCGCAGGATCGCTCAGATACACACAAATATAAGTAAAGCGATTGCCACTTCTCCATTAATACACACACACACACACACACACACACACACACACGCGCGCGCGCGCGCGCGCGCGCACTAAAATAATACTCATCAATATTTTGCATGATCGCGCACATACACACGAGCATAAGCATAACAAGGGCAACTGTGCTCTGTTCCTCTTAAGAGCCTCTCTTATCCGTCAAAACACACACACACACACACACACACACACACACACACACACACACACACACACACACACACACACACACACACACACACACACACACACACACACACACACACACACACACACACACACACACACACACACACACACACACACACACACACACACGGGCACACACACACACACACACACACACACACACACACACACACACACACACACAGGCACACACACGGGCACACACACACACACACACACACACACACACACACACACACACACACACACACACACACACACACACACACACTGTAAAAACAAACTGACTTTCAGGTGACAGGTGATGCTGATTATCAGAAATAATTACATGGATAGTGTACAAAAACAGTATAAAAAAAGTAATGCTTTGATATTATAAATGCTCAGTACAACCATCGAATCTCAAAAACGCAAACAAATTGTGGCATATTCCATGGTGACTCGTTAAAAATGCCAGTTTATTCATGCAAAGTATAGACCTGTAGTCATATTCCCTTAAAATAGTGAATTAACAGCAGACGAAGAAAAGGTTAGATCATTATCGTCATTAGTGAGGGTTAAGTGGTTCACGTCGTGAGAGCAAGTGGGTAGTTTGATTTCCATCAGAGGTGGGACTTGTTGGCATCCTCCTGCCTGGAACTTAGTGTGCTATGGGCGCTCATACGAAAACAAAACTGGAATCACACAGTCAACAGTCGTGTGCTTCATGGATGTCTCTTATAAAGTGTTTACTTTTCTTATCAATGTTAGAAGTTGTATCTCGCGCGGGCCTGGTTGATGGTGGTATACATAATTAGGAAGAGTAGAGAACTGCCTTGTCCCAAACTCCAAAAAGTGACCTTTATCAGCGTCAGCATAATCATCATCCTAGGCATAATGTCTTATCAAATAGTGAAAATTAAAACAATTCATAACACCCAGAGCAGCTGCCCTTTGTAACCCACTGTCATGATGACCTCAGTATTCAGTGCCATGCATTTTCCTGACAAGGTCTATATTGTCAGATTGTTCATGGGAAACTGTCATTGGAGGGACGTGGTGGTGGTCTACACTTCTGGGGCTGGAGGTGGGAGGTGGTTGTGTTGGGTGAGGGGCACTCACTCTCTCCGTCTGGCCCTGTCATGAAGTGGTTCATCCATGTTCCCACGTGTTTCCTTTCGTTTCTCTGTCTATAGTATGTTCATCTAAGACGATGAGATTATACTGAAAATAGATAACATTATTATTATTGTCATTATTCTTATTCTTATCATATCAACATAATCATCATCATTGTTATTATTATTATCATTATCATTTAGAAATCATATTATTATTATCATTGTCATCATCATCATTTCTGTCATCATGATTTCTATCATAATTACTTAGAAATCATCATTTCTGAAAAAAAAAGAACTATTTAACTGAAAAGAGGGCTGTGAGGTAGGCGGGTATGTGTGGTGTGGAGGACTGAGGGCAGAGAGAACAGAATGTAAAATGGAGAGGGTGGGTGACAGTGGTGGTGGTGTGTCCATCGAGATCGATGATGACCATCGTTGTCATCCAGATGGGGGATGGGGGATGGGGGGAGGGTGGTGGTGGGGTGGGGGGAAGGATGCTCATGAATCTATCTGTGAGTGCGCAGATGGCTGAATAGTCCAATCTGCGCACGAAATGTTCGCTGACAGTTGGGGCAGACAAAGACAGGCATATCATTGTCAGGGAGCTTGTTTGCCCGTGACTTTCTGGCCTGCCTCTTCTGAACAGCTGCAGCAGTCCTGTTGGCCTCGCACAACCTGGCGCCTTTGTGCACAGCAGCGCGCCATTTGTCACGGTCCACTGCAGATTCCTCCCAGGAGTCAGGGTTGATATCAAACGCTTTCAGAGAGACTTTCAGAGTATCTCTGAAGCGCTTCTTCTGACCTCCGTGTGATCTCTTCCCTTGTTGCAGCTCGCCATAGAAGAGCCTTTTGGGCAGCCGATGGTCTGGCATACGCGCCACGTGTCCAGCCCAGCGAAGCTGGGACTGCATCAGGATGGTGAAGATGCTGGGAAGGGTGGCTTTTGCGAGCACCTCTGTGTCTGGGGTCTTGTCTTGCCACTTGATGTTCAGTAGCTTCCTGAGGCATGTTGTGTGGAAGTGGTTCAGCTTCTTGGCATGTCGTTGGTACACTGTCCAAGTTTCGCAGGCGTACAGTAGTGTGGGGAGAACTACTGCTCTGTAGACCTTTAGCTTGGTCTCAAGACTAATGCCTCTTCTGTTCCAGACATTTGCATTGAGTCTACCAAAAGTTGCGCTTGCTCTTGCAATCCTGACGTTCACTTCATCGTCGATGGTCGCATTTCGTGACAGTGTGCTGCCAAGGTATGTGAACCGCTCCACCGCACTGAGTCTCTGACCGTTGACTGTGATGTTGGGCTCAACGTAGGGTTTCCCTGGGGCTGGCTGATGGAGAACTTCAGTTTTCCTCGTGCTGATGGTAAGGCCGAAGTTCCTGCTGGCAGTGGCAAACTTGTCGACGCTGAGTTGCATGTCAGCTTCAGATCCAGCGTTGAGGGCACAATCATCAGCAAACAAAAAGTCTCTGATGATGTCTGTCATGACCTTCGTTTTTGCTTGAAGCCTTCTGAGGTTAAACAGCTTGCCATCTGTTCGGTACTTTAGGCCGATTCCAACATCGCCATCTCTGAAGGCATCAGTAAGCATTGCAGAGAACATGAGGCTGAACAGCGTTGGAGCCAGGACGCAGCCTTGCTTGACACCATTTGTGACAGCAAAAGGAGCAGATGTTTCACCATTTTCCTGGACTCGAGCCTGCATGCCTTCATGGAATTGGCTGACCAAGGAAATAAATTTCCGAGGGCATCCGTACTTGGCCATGATCTTCCACAGTCCCTCTCTACTCACGGTGTCGAAGGCCTTAGTGAGGTCGACATAGGTGGAGAACAGATCAGCATTTTGCTCCTGACATTTCTCTTGCAGCTGCCTTGCAGCAAACACCATGTCAGTGGTTCCGCGCTCTTTCCGGAATCCACATTGGCTCTCAGGCAAATGACCTTGGTCAAGGTGTGCTGTGAGGCGGTTAAGTAGGATCCTGGCAAGTATCTTGCCTGCGATGGAGAGCAAGGAAATGCCCCGATGGTTATCACAGGCTTGCCGGTTCCCCTTTCGCTTGTACAAGTGAATGATACATGCATCTTTGAAATCCTGGGGGATCGTCTCTTCTTTCCACATGAGTGAGTACAGCTGATGAAGCTTCTCAGTCAGCACAGTGCCTCCATCCTTGTAGACCTCTGCTGGTATGGAGTCTGAGCCAGGTGCTTTGCCACTGGATAACAGACGGATTGCTTTCTGGGTCTCAAGAAGTGTTGGCGGATCGTCCAGTGCTTCGTTGATGGGGACTTGTGGGAGACGGTCTATGGCTTCATCATTTATGGAGGAAGGGCGATTTAAGACACTGTTGAAGTGCTCAGCCCATCGTTCGAGAATGTTCTCCTTCTCGGTGATCAAGGTATTCCCATCTGCACTGAGGAGGGGGGATGATCCTGAGGATGTGGGGCCGTAGACTTCTTTTAAGGCATCATAGAACCTCTTCATATCGTGCCTGTCAGCATATCCCTGGATCTCATCAGCTTTGTCACTCACTGGTGTCAGGTCAGGTCATTAGATCTGCTACTGGTAACCTGTAATCCAGTACAACCTGTTCAGGGTCGGGTTGCCGACGACTAAACCGGCACTTCCACCGCTCCCTTCTGGGACTGGTGAGGCGGGTGGCTAGACACCCTTATGGAGATCCATAAAAGGGCGTCGGCTCGGGAGAGCCACCGACGGCCATCTAGCTCCACTGTGCTGTGTGCATGCCACACGCAGTTGGCCTCCGGGGTGTGTCTACCCATGTATGCGAAGTCTGGATCCGGCAGAATCTGCGGAAGAAACCTATCGGTTCAACGGAGAGGAAGGCGATTACAGCAACGCACTGTGGAGTGCAGAGAGCAAGATGAGACACCGAAAGGATATCTTGGTCATCCACTGGTGACAGTAACTGGATAAAGAAAAACATAATAATTATTGGAAGGGTGTGTGTGTGTGAGGGCCGATGGGGAGCCCAATATGATATGACTTTCCAATTTTCAAAGCAGGAATTGTATAGCAATCTGATTTTCTAAAACAGAACCGTCTGTATATATTTCTAAGTGCTGGGGGTATGTTTCAGACATGTGTGATTTGACCCGAGAAGCTAGAACACTGGGATTTTCATCTTTCTTAATGTCACAATATTGAATGTCAAAAGCTGCACCTGTTAATACCCATTATGAAACTGGTGATATGCTCATAATCGGAGCAAGATTTTGTTGATCTGTATTTGATTGATTAATAGTATCAGACACGTATGTAGAAACAGTATCTAGATTTCGGTTATGTTACGCTCATTTCGAAAAAAAAAAGTTTGTCAGACTGTATATTTATCTCAGGTTTGACAGAATTTTCTGTAGCATTTGCTCTAATTACATCTTTTGCCGATGCTATCTTTCTTAATTCATTAAGACGAAGTATTCCTGCAGCTCTATATGACTGTACTGTGTTTGTGTGGAACGGAATATTAAGTATTAAGTATATTTTATCACAATAATAATCAGTTAGCGTCATCAATATAATTTTATCCATGATTTTTCCGATGTGCGATATACAGGTCTATAACTCAGCGTGTCTGATCGTGGTTTAGCTGATTTCAGTATTGGAGTAATACTAGCTTTTTTCCCCATATACAAGGTGTTATACCTGTTTCCCAACTTTTCGCAAAAAGCGTACGAAGGAGCTTGCACCATTCTTTAGGAAGATGACTGATCATGGTAAACACATCAAAGTACGCATTCCATTACTTCAGGCAACTCTTAATTAGTTAAACATGTACGTATGTGGACATGCCCGATATGAATGCATTGAACGTGGATGAAAAATACCCATACCACTACGTCCTCAAATGCCTCCTCTCTGAAGAATGGTGTGATGAATTATGCAGACATATTGTAAAAAAACACACACACACACAAAAAAAAAAAAAAAAAAAAAAACGAACAAAGGGAAATAATTCAAGATTAAAACTGAATGCGGTGTGGATACATATGTGAGTTGAAAGATCCTATGTTATAAAATTCATTTCGTTTTTCAGAATTAAGGTGGCAGAATGGTTACGACGCTCATCTGCCAATACAGTCCTGAAGGGTGTGGGTTCGAATCCCGATCTCGCCCTTTCTCCCAAGTTTGACAGGAAAATCAAATTTAGCGTCTAGTCATTCGGATGAGGCGATAAACCGAGGTCCCGTGTGCAGCACACACTTAAAAACAACCCATGGCAGCGAGAGTGTTGTTTTCCGGCAAAATTATGTAGAAGAAATCCACTCTGATAGATACACGAATATATCTGCAGGCACTCAAGGTGTGACTAAGGACGTTTGGTTATGCTGCTGGTTGGACATTTACCGAGCAGATGTGGTGTCCCTTGGCCTACTGGCTTGCCACATGTAGGAGCTCCACAGGGAAAGTTCAGGTCAGGATGTCTTCATGTTTTGGGGCCCGTGTTAATATCTGATCAATTTTGTTAGAGATGTGTCTACCTTTTTTTTTTTTTTTTTTTTTTTCTTTTTTTTTTGTCGTCTTTTCTTTTCTTTTCCTGTTTGAGATGGGTTGCTGGTTTTACATCTGGGAGCTCCACAGGTGAGGTCAGGATGTCTTCAAATTTGCTGGCCCAGTTAAACATCTGATAAACATAATAAAGATGATTTTAATCTATCTACTTATCTTTTCCTGGTTGAGATGGGTAGCTGGTTTCACCAGACTTTCACCAGACTCATTTTACTTTACAGGATGCTAAGACACCGTTTCTCCTGTCCTCTAACACATTTCTTGTTTCTTCAAAGGTGGACGATAGCAGCACAACGTGTGGTGTGGGCATCAGCAATGCTGCTGGTTGGTCATGGCGTTGTTATTGTTGTGTCCACTCTGACGTTGTCATGCCATGTGCTGTTCCAACGTGTTCAGAAGCGTTCTGTCTCTGGCCCTTTGACACTGTTCAGTGCTGCTAGGGTGGATGTCCATTGAACGTCCGTCATCTCTGTCCACGAATTATCTCTCTCTGTCTCTCTCTCTGTCTCTTATATATATATATATATATATATATATATATATATATATATATATATATATATATATATATATATCAGTTCAGTTCAGTTCAGTTCAGTTCAGTTATGCCCATCACTCTCCCCGGAGCATAGGCCGCTCATAACAGTCCGCCAGAGTCCTGTGTCCTGGGCTGCCCTTTCTAATTGTCTCCAGGTGTGCCCCATCTTCTTGGTGTCTGCCTCGAGGTCACGTCGCCAGGTGTTTCTTGGCCTTCCTATCTTCAGTTTGCCCTGGGGATTCCATTTCAGTGCCTGCCTGGTGATGTTACTGTCTGGCTTCCTCAGGGTGTGCCCGATCCATCTCCATCTTCTGCGCCGAATCTCGTCTTCGGCTGGCAGCTGGTTGGTACGCTGCCACAGGTCTGCGTTGCTGATAGTGTCGGGCCAGCGTATCTGGAGGATCCTTCTCAGGCAGCTGTTGATGAAGGTCTGCACTTTCCTGATGGTGGTCTTTGTTGTCCTCCATGTCTCTGCTCCATACAGAAGGACTGACTTGACGTTGGAGTTGAACAGCCTGATCTTCGTGCTAATCGACAACACCTTGGAGATCCAGATGTTCTTCAGTTGCAAGTATGCTGCCCGATTCTTGCTCTGACGTCTGCGTCTGTGCCACCCTGCTTGTCAATGATGCTGCCCAAGTACGTGAAGGCCTCTACCTCTTATATGTATATGTATACGTATATATATATATATATATATATATATATATATATATATATATATATATATGACTGCTAATTAGCTGCATTATGCATCTGATGAGGAAAGAAAGTCCTACCAATCAAGTCAGTTCAATGCTTGACAGTGACTGAACCTAGAATTTGAAAAAAAAAAGAACATTCCGCACATGATCAATAAATTACGTCTGCAGCCTTCACTCAACGAGAGGAAGTAACAGAGGAGAAACAACTTGCAAAATGAGAGAAATAACCCACTGCGTTGCCCTGGTTCCCGCTATGCGGTTATCCACTCCAGTGGAGTGTTGGCCTGGAGGTAACGCGTCCGCTTCGGAAGCGAGAGAATCTGAGCGCCAGTATTTTCTCCCCCTCCATTAGACCTTGAGTGGTGGTCTGGACGCTAGGCATTCTGATAAGACGATGTACCGAGGTCCCGTGTGCAGCATGCATTTAGCGCACGTAAAAGAACCCACGGCAACAAAAGGGTTGTCCCTGACAAAATTCTGCAGAAAAATCCATATTAATAGCAAAACAAACAAAACTGCATGCATAAAAAATGGGTGGCGCTGTCAGTGTAGTGACGCTTTCTAACTGGGGAGAGCAGCCAGAAATCACACAGAGAAATTTGTTGTGACAAAAGGAGGAATACAATACAATACAATACAATACAAACCATGAAAGACTGAACTAATCAAAGCAAAAATAACCAGATGAACAATAACAGAACGAAATGAACTGTACCCACACAACTGACGGAGAAAAATCACATTGCACCAGACAACGAAGTGTTCCGACCGTTCCACGTGTCTTCTACAATCTGAACACCTCTCTTCCCCGGCTCGTGTGTGTGTGTGTGTGTGTGTGTGTGTTTAGCAGTAGTAGGAGTAGTAGTAGTAGTAGTTTCCTCTCATTCTCTTTATTTGTTTATTTAATTACTTTTTGACTCACTGTGTAAACAAAGTGAGTTTATGTTTTAACTCGGTGTTCGGTTGTGTGTGTGTGTGTGTGTGTGTGTGTGTGTGTGTGTGTGTGTGTGTGTGTGTGTGTGTGTGTGTGTGTGTGTGTGTCTGTCTGTCTGTCTGTCTGTCTGTCTGTGTCTGTGTCTGTGTGTCCGTGGTAAACTTTAACATTGATATTTTCTCTGCAAATACTTTCTCAATTGACACCAAATTAGGCATAAAAATAGGAAAAATTATGTTCTTTCCAGTCATCTTGTTTAAAACAATATTGCACCTCTGGGATGGGCACAAAAAAGAAGCCTAATTATATGCAAACTGCATTTACTGTTATATTTATATTTTTTGCATTCTCTAAACTTAGCACTTTGATCTGATATTCTGACACAGCAACAAGAGCAGTCATTATTATCATTTTATGTTCAAACAGGAACTTCTTTTGCTAAGCATGGAAGTTTTATTTATTTTGCAAACGTTTTGGTGCAGATAGTAAAAAAGGGAAATTACTCTGTAATTAATGCTAGGGGACTTAATTTGCTTTAAACTGATCTTTCTCATCTTAAACATTTCATTTTGAAATTACACTCAATACATAAAAAGCTTGTGTGTTTTACTCTCAGTGTACAGGGCTTTCAATATGTTCAATCGCCCAAATGGTCTTTGTTGGAAAATACTAAAATCAATACGACGAGTGGACTTTACAGATCTGTTGGCTGAGCCCTGAAAGTCATGGGCAAAAATCAATTGCGTACATATATTTATACACATTCAAAGCACGTGCTCATATTTTTCGCGAACGCGAACGACGCCATTTTGTTTCAAGTTGTTGACCTGCCCGTTCAATCCTATATTCAATGGACAATTCACGATAACATGTGATGGAAAGTTGGAGAAGGAGACCGTTAAATATTTATTCAGAGAAAGATTTGTGAATGCCTCATCACTTACTGGATTATGCCCCAAACTGCCATAAAAATATCCACAGAATCAGTCGGAATTCACAGTTAAAAATTGTAAACCATGCGAGTTAATACCCTTGAATTGATCACGATGAAACGAAAAAATGTCCTGTCTTGACTTTTCTCAAAATGAAGTCCTTTTCACTTCTTACGACGTTTAGAAGTATTGTACTTGGCTCTACATGTTATTAGTTTAACAACATACTAAATTTTCATATCATCTTTAAAAGTATAAAACTAGAATGAACATAAAAGAGAAATTGAATCGACCGTGTCGTACTACATTCCCGGCGGGTGTAACTAAACTTGTACATCTATCTAGATCTAGTGAAAACGGCTAAATGTTGCAGTGTGATTGCGGCGATAGCCATTAAAAAGAATTTTTAATTGCCCTTGAAGATTTTTTGAAAGCCCAAGATACACCAGAATAATATGATTTAAACAGCGTTCTCACTGCGAATACCGCAATTGATTTATCGCCCTTTAAAAAAGTATGTTCAAATGTTAAATTTTAGAACATCAGTTAAGGAGCGACGATAGTGTAATGGATAAGGCAGTTTCTTCTCACCCCGAACACGCGGGGTTCGAATCTGGTTAGGGCTTTTTTTCTTTTATTTTTTTCTTCTTTTTTTTTTTTAACGCGAAGCTTTATAATAACAAATACATAACACATTTTAACGATTAGATTTTTTTTTTTAAGTGTATCACAAGTGAGTCTTGAAGGCCTTGCCTCTCTTGTTAGGTTTTTTTTTTTTTTTTTTTTTTTTTTTTTTTGTTACCCATGACCCCTCTCTCTTTCATAAGGACTGATCCATATACGCTATACAAAACAACATATGACGGTCATTCCCATAAACCCACGTACTGATAAGGCCATGTCCCGTGCAGTTACATAATTAATACTGAAACAGATTTTTTCAAGTGCTTTTCTTCTGTTTCGTTTTCATTTTCTTAGCAAACGTTTCAAACATCTTCTGTCTCAATCACTGAGTGCTGATTTTAACTAACATTGAAACATTCTTAAAAGTAGTAAGCCACAAACAAATATGCACCTGTCAATTGTTTCGGAGTTAAAGCCGGTGATTGGTTTACAAGTACAATACAGCACAGTGCTTTCTGCTTGCCCAGTATTAGTTTTAAAGGTGTTAGGTGTAAAGGCTTCACGTGTATGGAAGCATCTGAAAGTCCTGGCATTCGCGTCACTACTACTGTTTATCTAATGTTTCTGTTATTTCTTCTTTAAGGTTTTGTGTCCAGTGTCATGTGAAATGTATCAACAATTTTACAAATTTAAATATTTCTTCTTCCAGATGATACTCAGTTGAACAGATCTTTGATTTTTCTTTTTTTAATACAGTGTTCTTGAGACGTTCTGGTTTTCATAAAATAAAGATAACCATCATATATATCACGGTGTTTCAATTCACATCCTGACGTCACATCTTCTTGACACTATGCTGAACACTTCTCTAAGGTCTGCAGACATCACCTCCCTGAATACGTCATCAATACATACTGACTTGCAGACTGATGTGCAGAATGGGTCAGTTCAAGAGGGATGTCTGGAAATCAGATTCAGTGAGATGGAGTTTTTACCGTGGGATAACCCAGACAATATAGTGTCTTTACAAGTGGAAACATATACACGGAAAGTCAGATTTTTTATCATGCAGATCTTGTTTCTCCTTGGTGGGCCTGGTAACATCATCAACATGGTGGTGTTCTTCAAACAAGGCCTCAGAGATCGTGTCAACCTGTTGCTGTTTTCGCTGTCTCTGGCTGATGGAGTCTATGTCGTCATGTATGTGTTGGTTTGTAGTGAGGAGTTTTACGTGGAGTTTGATGAAGAAACAAAGGCTGGTCCTGTGCTGATGTTCGCGGTCAACAACCAACTGATCACCGTCCACGGCACTGGTTTTGTTTCCTTTGTCCTGTCCACCATCATAGCCTGTGAGAGATGCTACTGTGTCCTCAGACCTCTCAAGTACCAGACCTTTCTGAGAACCAGGACAACGGCTGTCATCATCGTTTCAGTTTATGCTATCGTACTGAGTCTCAGATTTATAACTGCACATAAATACAATTTCACCTGTGTTTATGACCTCGACACTCATACAGTATCAATCATACTAAGCCACAGTGGATTTTACATTCGCCACAAATATCTTGTTGATTACATTGAAACCATTTTCGTGGCAGGAAAACTCATTGGTTTTGCAACAATAGTGACAACAACAGCAATAACCACATCGAAACTCCGACAAGTTGTGATGTGGCGTGCTCAAACAACGGCAACGTTGTCTTCAAAGGAAGTGGCGCTCACTAAAATACTCATTGGTACTTCTGTACTTCTCATCGTTTGTGTTTCTCCTTTTTGTGTTTTCCGCTTGGCCTGCCTGTTTCTGCCAGAATTGAACCCGGGACGACGAAACCAGAATCTTTATGTGACCTGCCTGTGGATTGCTGAAGTCTTCTTATTCATTAACTCCAGCTTCAACATTTTCATATATTATGCAATGGGATCTCGCTATAGAGAAATTTTCTGGGCATTGCTAGGGAAGAAAACGAAAGTAAGGGAAAATAAGACGTGAAAGAAACGCACACAGGTCTTTGGCAGCGTGTCAAGGCTGTCATTGTCAGTCAGAACAGAAGATCGTATGAAGCTTCCAAATCTCATGACCTAAATAACCTTCATCTCAAGGGAATTTTGCCTTTAAATATTTGATGTATTTGGACAGATGAAATGACCATGACGTGCTTAAGATGTGTGTGTGTGTGTGTGCTTAAGATGTGTGAGACGGGGTGTAGATGTGAATGCAGCCACAGAGACAGGAAGGGGCAGATTTGTTAACACATTTATGAAATAGAGTGCAGATCTTGTACTTTGTTCTGTGTAAGACAGGAAGCCAGTGGAGATGTTTTAAAGAAGGAATGATGTGCTCAGACCTTTTCTTTCTGAGAACAAATTGGGCTGCAGAGTTTTGTTTTGCGCTGAAGGGACTGGATGGATGAAGCAGGCAAACCAGACAATAAAAGTTACAGTAGTCGAGGCGAGAGAGAATGAGAGAAACAACAAGTCTAGATGTTGCGTCGGTGGACAAATATTTCCGAATGGAACTGATACGCCGTAATTGACAATAGTAGGACTGACAGGTCTGGTTGATAAATTTTTGCGTGAACAGTGTGTTGTCAAGGACAACACCGAGGTTCCCGACTGAGCTGGAAAGAGGGATGGATGTACTGCCAAGTTTGATTGTGTCAATTGTGATGGAAGTAAGTTTTTGTTTAGTTCCTATGATCATTGCTTCAGTTTTGTCGGCATTCAATTGTAACTTATTCAGAGTCATCCGGTTTTGAATGTCAAAGAAGCAGTCGGGTGTTTCTTGTAAGAGCGAGGACAAATTTTCAGAGGAATCAATTTTCTAAAGTTGAGTGTCATCAGCATAAGAATGATGACTGACATTGTGGTGGTTGATAATTTCAGCGAGAGGAGCAGTGCACAGTGTGAAGAGCACAGGGCCTAAACAGATCCCTGTGGGACTCCGTGTTCGATTTTGACGGGATCAGACTGGCGATTATCAATGATGACAGACTGGAATCGGTCAGTGAGATATGATTTGAACCGGCTGAGAGCAGTGCCGCTGATACCAAATGACAAGTCGAGAAGTGAGAAGGAACATTTTCCTGAGCCGGTCGCTAGCAGTCAATTATTCAGGATGTAGAGGAGAGAGGTTTCTGTGCTGTGGTCAGCATGATAGGCACTCTGAAAATGGTGAAAAGGGTGGAGGACATTGTTGAAACGAAGGTGGCTGTTGAGCTGCTTCAGACAGAAAAGTTTAGACAGGAAAGGAAAGTTAGAAACTGGTCGATGGTTTTTCAAAATGTTTGCGTCAAGGTAACAACCTGTAGACTGCTATTTCCCGCGTTGTGTCGACACCACATAGCAAAGCTGGAACGTCCTCTCCAGGCTGGAATGACTGGCTTGGTGGATCCTTAAGGACAGGCTGTCACCAGTTCAGCAGTCCCCTGCCCCTCTCTCCTCACGTCACTGGAACAGTCCAGTGGAAGGCTGACGCACAAGGGGACACCGTGGCAGTATCGATTGGGTGTTGAACTTCTGATCCAGTATCCAACAGTGATCAGAGTTTGAAGCCTCGTTCTTCAAGGTGTTGTGTCCTCAACAGTAATATAGTCACAGTAAGAATGATGATGATAGTAATATCACTTATGATGATATTGTATAGCACTTGAACTGCGGTTCTTTGTGCATTTTTGCATATGCTATAAATAAGTTAAATCATTTCTTTAAATGCAAACTCGAAAAAGAAAATACTATATAAAAGTCGCGTGACATTAGTCACAACGCACACACCTGCACACATACATAGATGGTCAGGGATTTCGTTTCGGCTATGAACACACATTGAAATACTATTTGTCTATTCAGTTTCAGAGCTCTACTTGAGTTCTGATGATGGAGTCTCCCGTCGGTCCGACGGATGAGTAGGCAGGCAGGCTTATCTGTCGGTGTGTGTCCTCATATGGGAGAAGAGGCCGATTCTGGATGTGCAGCGCTTCCCACAAGTGTTGCAAGGGAAAACGTCTCCAGAAGTTGAGCCCTGCTTCCTTCGCTCACGCTTCTCCTTAATGGCCAGCGTTCTCTTTCGCACTTGAGTTCACTGCACAGCTAAAGCACGAGAGAAGGCGATCTAAATTAGAATTGAATATTATGGGAAAAATCGTGAACAATCAAGAGAAAAGATCGATAAATAGACACGAAATGAATAAACATTTATGAATATACAGAATGGTGACAACAGCAGCAACGGCAGCAGCATCAGGTCGGTCAAGTACATGATAACAATTAAAACTATCTGAAAAACACGGGAGAAAAATCAGCTGTGTTTCTGGTCTGAACTCCGTGACAGAAACGATTAAATCGATGGAGGAAAAACAGTAAAATATGAGAAATGATCCACTGTGTTGAATCCCGTCAAGTTACTACCCGTGACCAAAGAAGGAAACAAAAATCGTTGTTTGTAGGCGATACTTTTTTTTTATGAATAAACTGTGGTTTTCCCCCAATGGATGGAGAACAAACACATTTTGCACCAGAGACGAGATGAGCTGGCGATGAGTTTTGACCCTTGGAATTGTCTTCTTGCGTCGAAACGAGTCGTTTCGTTGTCTCATTCTGTGTACACATACATGTTCTGTTTTTTTGTGTTGTTTGTCGATTTTTCCCTATCATCTCAGTGGCATCACTCCCACGCCGCTCATTTATATTCCCCTATACACGGCCACACCGGGGTTCGTCCGTCACAGTTCCGGCGTCGGCAGTCCGCAAGGAACCATCGATGTTAGGTCGCCAGGAGGCCACACACCAGAGGAGACCCTGCACTGCTGCTGAGTCACTTCGGTGGTGTTCAGTGGTGCCTGTTCTGACTGAACGTACTTAGGACACCACCTACTAAGCCCCCTACTAACGACAATAATGGCTTAGTCGCGGAGCCAGACTGCGTGAGCGTCCCTCCGAGAGTGAAGACCACCACCACGTCCCTCAAATAACATCCCCCCATGAATCTGCCGACACTGAAGACATTGACAGGACTCACCCCAAGCACGGAAGTGGAGGGGTATCGAAACTGAGGTCACAATGACAGCAGGGCATGAAAGGCCACAGACGTTGAGACTGTTTTCTTTATATTGATGATGATGGAGGAGGAGGATGACGATGACGATGTTGCTATGGAGGTCTATTTTGGTTTGGGACTCCGTGACAAGGCTGTACTGTACGCGTCCTGTCATAATGATATCCCGGCGTTAACCAGGCCCAAGAGATACAGACACTTGCAGTGTTGGTCAAGTAATTACAGCAACACACCCAAAGACGTATCCTTGAAGTGGATGACACTCGACTGTGTGGTCCCAGTCTCCCTATTTAAGCCCACAGCACACTCAACTCTGGGTAGGAGCCGGCCACGGGCCGAAAAACCCACTTCCGCTGGGATTCGAACCCGTGTCCTCCCAGCCGTTAGTCCGCCACGCTAACCACTTCGCCACTCATTCTTGACAAATGCGTTAGATTTTCTGGTTGATATAATTTTTGCCATAAATATGAAGTCTTGATCTACAGGCTTTCATGATTCTTATACAGTCGGTCTTACGTGCAGTCACGACCGTGTTATTTTGGTGTTGTGTTGTGTTGTATTATATTGTATTGTATTGTACGGCACGGTACTGTACCGTACTGTATTGCATTGTATCATACCTTACTGTACTGTACTGTATTGTATTGTACTGTTTTGTACTGTGATGTACTGCACTGCACTGTACTGTACTGTACTGTTCTGTATTGTATTGTATTGTATTGTGTTGTATTGTATTCGGACTGCTCCCCTGTAAAAAGAGCGTCGCCACAATGCAGCGCCACATTTTCTGTCTGCAGATTTGTTTCACTGTCATAGTGGATTTTTCATATTGAAATTTGTCAGGGACCATTCTGTTGTTGCACAGGGTTCTTTTACGTGCGCTAAGTATATGCTTCTTAGATATATCTGCATATTCCAGCGCACTATAATCTACTATATCTTGCACAAAAACAAACAAACAAACAAACAAACAAACAAACAACAACAACAAACAAACAAAACAACAACAACAAAACCCCAACTTTTTCGCATGCATTTAAATTACTATAATGGACGATAGTCTCCTTTGTAACGGCATTCAAGCCGATATTTCGATATCGTAACAGACATCATATTCACATTGGTTTAACATTGCTTGTTATTTCAGTCGTAACGTGATTGACCCAGAATCAGCAGGAAATTGCTCTTCCTGATTTGGGGTTAACGACCTTACGTCCGATCCCCAGCAACGAAAGGATTCCATTAATTAACACATCGAGGACCAAGAAAAGAAACCGGTCGCTTTTACAAACCTGCATTTGATGTTTGTCCTTCGGATTCGAAGATGACCATGGCTTCAAGAATCAGATGGAAGAGCGGTGGCTGTGGGTCCGGAAGTGACCGATGAGGCCAATCCGGGCCCTGAAGGCTCGCCTACATGTGAGACACAAGTGAGCGGGTGCTGTCGTGGCAGTGGATGTTGCTCGGGCCTTGCGAACAGCACGCTTTCGTTCGGCCTCGGTGATGGCCCTGCCTTCAGCTGTACGGGCGACTGTAGTGATCATGCTACGCCAAGCTGGACGGTCCAGAGCAAGCGTCTCCCACGTGTTGATGTCGACGGCCAGGTCTTTGAAAGACGCTTTGAGGCAGTCTTTGTTGCGTTTCTTCTGCCCTCGAACTGAGACACAGTTCTCAGTACAGCAGCTGCTTTGGCAGTCTGACCACTTGTCCAGCCCATCTGGCTTGGGCTTTCTGCAGGAGGGTGTGTCGGGGACTTTGTCCTGCCACTTGATGTGGAGAAGTCTGCGGAGACAGCTCAAGTGGAAGCGGATGAGCTGTTTGCGTGTCTGCTGAAGACGATCCAAGTCTCGCTGGCTTAAAGGATGGTGCTAAGGACAGTAGACCTTCAGCTTGGTGATAGCGCTGAGTCCTCTCCGCTCTCAGACGTTCTGACGGAGTCTCCCAAAGGCGGCGCTGGATTTGACGATCCTGTTGTTCACCTCAGCATCTTTGTTCACTGCGCAAGAGAGCGTGCTGTTCAGGACTCTCTGGAGGTTCTGCCCCTTCACGGTCATGCGCGGCTTCTGCAATGACTTCCTTGGGGCAGGCTGGTACATAACGTCGGTCTTTTTGGTGCTCATGGTGAGACCGAAGTTGTCACAGACTTGCGAAAAGCAGTCCATTTCACGCAGCATCTTCTGCTCTGTGCTGGCGTTGAGTGCGCAGTCATCAGCAAACAAGACGTCTATGATGACAGTCTCTTTCATCTTTGTAACAGCCTGCAGGCGGCTGAGGCTGAGCAATCTCCCGTCAGTCATGTACCTGACGTAGATATCTTCTTCGCAGTCACAGGAGGCATCTGTCAGCATGCCAGAGAATACCAGACTGAACAGAGTCGGGACGAGAACGCAGTCTTGTTTAACGCCGTTTGTCACTGGGAATGCCTCTGACTCGTCTCCGTCACTTTGAACCTTCACCACCATGCCGTCATGGAGCTGCCGGATGATTGAGATGAACTTCCTGGGGCAGCCAAACGAGTCCATGATCTTCCACAAGCCTTCTCTGCTGACCGTATCAAAACCCTTGGTCAGATCGACAAAGGTCATGAAAAGGTCGATGTGTTGCTCCTGGCATTTTTCCTGGAGTTGGCGCGCAGCAAAAATTATGGCTGCAGTTCCCCGTTCAGCACGGAAGTCGCACTGGCTTTCTGGGAGGTGACCTTGCTGAAAATGCTGGAGAAGGCAGTTGAGCTGGACACGGGCCAAAATCTTCCCAGCAATGGACAAGAGGGAGATGTCTCGATGGTTGTCGCAAGACTGGTGGTTGCCTTTCCTTTTGTTGATGTAGACTATGCTGGCATCTTTCAGCTGTTGCGGGATCTGTCCCTCGTTCCGCATGAGTTGGAAGAGTTCAGTTAGCTTTTGCATCATGGCTGGGCCTCCTGCTTTGTGTACCTCACGTGAATTACACCGGATCCTGGCGCTTTGCCAAAGGGGAGTTGCTCCGCTGCCTTCCTGACTTCAACTTCCGTGGGGAGGGTGTTCAGGTCCTCGTTCATCTCTACCTGGGGCAAGCGAGCAATGGCCTCGTTCTTGATGTTAACAGGACGGTTGAGAACGTTGTTGAAGCGCTCAGCCCACCGCCTCAGAATCTGCTTCTTCTCTGTCAGTAGCTGTGTCCCATCTGCGTTGAGGAGGGGTAATGAGCCGGAGGACTGGGGTCCGCATACAGCCTTACGCACATCGTAGAAGAGCTTTGTGACGTGGCTATGTGCGTACCCCAGGATTCCATCCGTCTTCTTGCTGAACCAGCTGTCCTGCATCTCGCAAAGTTTCTACTGCGCTTCTCTTTTTGCGTAAGCAAAGACATCTTCCTTGGCTTGTAACGTTATTCTGATGCGTTCTGAAGAGTTGATGTTTCTCTGTTATCAGTGCCTCTATTTCTTCTTCGTTCTCATCGAACCAGTCTTGGTTTCTTAGTGCTGCCGGTCTGAGATGTTCGAGGGCAGTAGTGTAGACAGCGTCTCTGAAGGCCATCCACTGTTCCTCAACGCTGGTCCCATCTTCCTGTGGTGTGTCTGGCAGTCTGCCTTCAAGATCTTCGGCGAGTTCTTCTGCAACCTTGCTGCTTTTCAGCTTGGAAACACTCAGCCTCTCCGCAGCCTTCTGACCTCGGGGTCTTCTCATGGGCAGAATGCGAAGCTTTAACTTGGACATAATGTGGCGGTGGTCGGTCCAGCAGTCGGGACCACACATGGCTCTCGTCACTCTGACGTCCAACCTGTCCCTCTTTTAGTGATGACGTAGTCTATAAAATGCCAATGCCTCGAGCGAGGGTGCATCCATGACGCCTTCTTATGGGTGGGTAGGCGGAACAGGGTGTTGGTGATGACAAGGTCATGTGTGGCACACGTTTTGAGGGGCAGAAGGCCGTTGCTGTCACACTCGCCAGTGCCGTGTGTTCTAGTGATCCCCTCCGTCCCCCCCCCACCCCCACCCCACCCCACCCCCCAAGTTTGTTTGTCTGTTCCTACTCTGGTAACTCACAATACTGGATGAACGATGGCTGTCAAACATCATTGACACCAAGTCTTACAGTAACGTCCAAACGACATTATCAATTATTGTTTTATATAATATACTTTAACTCTTTCCATACGAACGGCGAAAGAGACGACGTTAACAGCGTTTCACCCCAATTACCATCATCAAAATATTGCAAGCGGAAGGCTCTTATACTGAAGACCTGAATGTTGACAAAGAATACCACAATTCTGACGACGGAAGCTATAGGTTGGGTCATTGAGACACCCACTGGACATCCAAGGGGTCTGTGTAGAGGAGAAGAGAGGACTGGCCGTACTGAGTGAGTTAATTGTGCAGCAATGATGAACTGATTCAAATATACTACAAACCGACAAGTAAGGAGACGGGGGACGGGGGTGTCGGGTGGGGGAGGGGGGTAAGGGGGGGGGCATCCTCTCTTCTCCTCTACACAGACCCCTTGGATGTCCAGTGGGTGTCTCAATGACCCAACCTATAGCTTCCGTCGTCAGAATTGTGGTATTCTTTGTCAACATTCAGGTCTTCAGTATAAGAGCCTTCCGCTTTGCAGGGGGGGGGGGGGGGGGGAGGGGGGGGGACACAAGATGTGCAAGAGAAGTACGGCAGTCGTATTTTGGACAAAAGTGTCAACTGCAAACACCTTTCGTCAGCAGCAGTGTATTAACCAGATATAGAGGACCTGCCAACCCGAGAACAGATTCGAGAGGAATAGTTACACCAACAGAGAGGAATGATATCAAGTAATGTTGATTTCAGAAGATGAGAGGAATGTTTTCGGTATGCATGGTAAAACACACAAACATTTTCGTTTGCGATTCCAAATGCTTTTTCTCTCCCTTTCTTTCTTCCATTGTGGATATGCATGTGACAGTGGTTTTGCAGCAGACAGATAAAAATACGATTCATGAACAGGCTCAAAAAGCTATGTTTTCGTTACTACAGTCAGCCAGAAATCAAGATCTACCTTTACATGTTCTGGACATGTGCCAGTCCATGATTGTTCATATTTTGTTGTATGGTGCAGAAATATGGGGTTATGAAAATGTAGATACACGTGAAAAAATATAATTGAAATTTTTGAAACGCTTCTTAAAACTGAACAGGAATACTATGATCCAAACTGTTTATGGAGAAACGGGTATTTATCCAATTAGTGTGTTAGTGAAAATGAGACTAGTTCGAATTTGGACCAGCTTAGTGATATCAAACACAGAAAAATATTCTGGGAAAATATATTTGATATTACTTGATTTATATCGAAATTGTATTTATTCTTCAAAATGGATTAGTTATATCAGACAAATTTTAATAGAAACAGGGTATGACTGTGTTTGGGATACTCAATTCTTCTTAGAGAGGGAATCTTTCTGCAAGAATGTCAACATTGCTTTGAGAGATAGTTTTCGAAATCTATGGAGACGTGCTCTAGAGGCGAGTAAGTAAATGTATTGTTTTATCGAAATTTCATAAGTGGATTTGGTAGAGAAAAATATAAACAAATGCCTGATAATTACGTTTTCAGCTTCTTCAGATTTCGAAGTAGTAATCATAAGCTGGATATAGAAACGGAGACACAAAGGCTACCACGAGAGTTACGGCTTTGTAAGGTTTGTAACATGTCTGTGACTGGGGATTAGTTTCATTTTATAATGGAATGTCCCAGTTATGATCATTTACGAAATAGATATGTTCCTAAAAAAAATATTTGTCTCCAAAATCGGTTTTTCATTTTTGTAATATGCTCAAAGGAGGCAAAAAAGTCATTTTAGATGATTGGATTTGCAAATGTTGCCTAGCTACACTTTTGGAGTTAAAAGATATTTGTGTTTTCTCATATTACATCTGACATTTGGGAATGTTTGCTCTGGGCATGAAAACTTTATTTTGCAGTAATCCTCAAAACTTGAAACTTGTGTGTGTGTGTGTGTGTGTGTGTGTGTGTGTGTGTGTGTGTGTGTGTGTGTGTGTGTGTGTGTGTGTGTGTGTGTGTGTTGTTGTTGTTGTTGTTGTTGTTGTTGTTTTTGTTGCCTTTTTTTTCTCTATCAGAACACCATAGTCACTTATGATTCCTTCTGTGCGCAGAAAGACCATGATCCGAATCTTCCTGGTACTTTCTGTCACGTTGGTACCAAAGTGTCATGTCCTGCACCATGTGGCATTTAGCTATGAAAGGAAAGAGGGTCTGGGGTGTTAAACTGAGGAAAACGATCGGGATTTGTGTGTGTGCTTGCGAGCACGTGCGCGAAACAGAAACCCGATTAGATGACACAGAAAACGGATGATGAGTACTGAATGGCCTCCGTCAGTCAGCTCTACCCAGGCAGGCAGCATGTCGTGCAGATGACTCCGTCGTTTGCAAAGCGCTTAGAAGTCGGTCTCTGACTGAGGATTTGCGCAATATAAGTATCCACATCATCATCATCATCATCATCATTGTCATCGTCATCATCGTCTTTACAACCACCATCATCATCATCATCACCATCATCATCATCATCATTATCGTCGTCGTCATCTTTACAACCACCATCATCATCATCATCATCATCATTGTCATCGTCATCATCATCATCATCATCATCATCATCATCATCATCGTCATCTTTACAACCACCATCATCATCATTATCGTTGTCGTCGTCATCTTTACAACCATCATCACCATCATCATCGTCATCATCGTCATCATCACCATCATAATCATCATCATCACCACCGTCTTTACAACCATAATCATCATCATCATCGTCGTCGTCATCGTCGTCGTCGTCGTCGTCATCTGTACAACCATCATCATCATTATCATCATCATCACCATCCTCCTCCTCATCATCATTATCATTATCACATCTTTCTTTGAACGCAGACACACTTTCTTCAGGGAATCCAAAGTGTCCACACGGCTGCTGCCCCAAGGGATTCTGCTCAGCTGAAAACCTGACTGTTGGTTTGTCATCTCCTCTGTCCACACACCAGAACCACTCCCTACTGTGCTGGTTAGTTCCACAGGAATCTGGGATGTCTCAGTTTGGTGTATGGAAACTTCACATATAATGATCACAACCATGCATGTGAACTTCACATATAATGATCACAATCATGCATGTGAACTACTACTACTGTTACTACTACTACTGCTACTGCTACTCCTACGACTACTACTACTTCTGCTGCTGATTCTACTACTACTGCAGTGTATTGCTGACGTTATGGCGTGGAAGAATCAAAACAAACTACAACTAAATGATATTAAAACTGAAGCTACCATTATTTCTTCAAGTAGACTGTCTATAAATAACTGTTTACTTTCTTCCTTCAAAACTGGAGATTCAAGTATAGACATTGTATCTTCAATGAAAAAATTGGGTGTGACGTTCGATTCAAACTTTTCAATGAAGAAACACGTAAACAATCTCTCCAAGGCTGCATACTTTCAAATTCGAAAGATCAGTTCCATCCGACATCCAAGCAACACAAACTCTGGTGTGCTCTCTTGTCTTGTCCAGACTTGATTATTGTAACTCACTCCTCATTGGTCGTCCTCAGTACTTAATACATCAACTCCGGAAAGTTCAAAACGCAGCAGCAAGGTTAATCTTTAGAACCAAAAAGACTGACAGTATCACTCATCTTCTGCATTTTCTTCACTGGTTACCAATTTCTGCCCGCATTCAGTACAAAGTCGCAACTCTTACCTTCAATTCCATTTCGTGTGCTGCCCCTCAGTATTTGAGAGAAGTCATCCAAACCACCAAACCCCCGCGACAACTCAAGTAATCTTCCGATTCACGGCGGTTACTCGCTCCCCGTGTTAAAAAACCCAATCCTCCGGTGATTCTTCTTTTTCTCATTCAGCTCCATCTGTATGGAACAGTTTACCTCACGATCTTCGCCACTCTTCCTCATTTCAATCTTTTTAGACAGGTCTGAAAACACATATTTTTTTGAAAACGCCTTCACATAGACCTTCCATCCCTTTCCAATGACATTCAGTTATAATCCATGCAGACTCCTTGCGTGCGTGCGTGCGTGCGTGCGTGTTTTTTGGTGTGTGTGTGTGTGTGTGTAT
>NC_134889.1:21462588-21470088 GCF_041734735.1 Babylonia areolata | reverse complement strand
GAAATATGTCATCAAGTATCCATTTCAAGCTTTGGATGTCGACTCTAGATTTGTACAGTTGGTTATCATTTCTGTTCGTTGTACATACGACGATATCTTCTTCCAGTTTGGCACACTTAATTAATACACGGGCTTTGCCTTGTTCATCAAAGATGTCCCCAGCTTGACGTATGGTGTAACGATGACGTCCATGTCACTGGCATCATTCACTGTCATCCGTAAGTTACTGAATGAGTTCTTCAACAAACATCATACACTGTCATTCCTATATTACTGAATGAGGTCTTCAGCAAACATCATACACTGTCATTCCTAAATTACTGAATGAGGTCTTCAACAAACATCATACACTGTCATTCCTAAATTACTGAATGAGGTCTTCAACAAACATCATACACTGTCATTCCTAAATTACGGAATGAGTTCTTCAACAAACATCATACACTGTCATTCCTAAATTACTGAATGAGGTCTTCAACAAACATCATACACTGTCATTCGTAAGTCACTGAATGAGTTCTTCAACAAACATCATACACTGTCATTCGTAAGTCACTGAATGAGTTCTTCAGAAAACATCATACACTGTCATTTGTAAGTCACTGAATGAGTTCAACAAACATCATACACTGTCATTCGTAAGTCACTGAATTAGTTCATCAACAAACATGGGATGAGGGCTACTCAGAGAACTGATAGGGATGAAGGCGGCAGAATAATAAAGACGTTTATCTGCCGACACATAGCCTGTGAGAGTCTGGGTTCGGTTTCCGGTGTCGCCCTTTCTCCTACGCTTGACTGGAAAACCAAACATTGAGCGTCTAGTCATTCGGAAGAGACATGAAACCGAAGTCCCGTGTGCAGCACGCACTTGGCGCACTGGAAAAGAACCCGTGGCAACAAATGGGATGTCCTCGGGCAACATTCTGTGGAAGAAATCCATTCTGACAGGCACACAGGTATATATGCACGCACCCAATGCATTAGTAGAGTGCTGGGTCGTGCTGCTGGTTAAAATTTGCCTAACAAATGTGGTACAGGGTATATGGATTTGTCCCAACGCAATGACAAGTCCTCGAGAATCTGAATTTGAAACTGAAACTGAAACTCACAGGGGCTAGGGACTCAGGTCATGAGGAATGGAATCTGATCCTTTTCTCAGACTTCGGATTTCTGCCAAGAGTAGGCAGGTTTTGTGACAGCCAAGTTCACCCCAGCTGCCCTATATTTTCTGTAAAGCCTCTGAGCCAAAAGGCAGGTATTGCACAGGAAGGTGATGACCGCCTTCTGTGTTTTCTGTACAAAGAACTGTCACCTTGTTTCGAGGCGAATTCCATGCTGCAGGTCTGGTCCTTTCTACAAGTCCCTGTGTCAAGGAATCATGTCTCATCTCCAATGGTGATGGCATCAGAAACTGTTGTTCTTCCCAAACACTTTCCACCTGCTTGTTTAAAGGTCCGTGAAGTTTCTCAACGCCTGCTGTGAAATCAGCAGTGACGCCGATTGACCATGACGTTCTTTGTGTTTTGTCGGATTTGTCTTAGACATCTGCTGGTCCAAAAGGCATATCGGATGGATGTAGTTTCTGTGACCACCAAAGTGCTGCTGTGCTGGTTGTGTGAATCCAGCTAAGCCTCTCTCGTGACTGGTCATCTGTTGCACTTCTCTCTCTCTCTCTCTCTCTCTCTCTCTCTCTCTCTCTCTCTCTCTCTCTCTCTCTCTCTCTCTCTCTCTCTCTCTCACTCTATATATATATATATGTATATATATATATATATATATATATATATATATATATATGTGTGTGTGTGTGTGTGTGTGTGTGTGTGTGTGTGTGTGTGTGTGCACGTTTATATGTATGGATAGATAGCTATACTAATAGATAGATAGATAGATAGATAGATAGAAGCAATGCATACATACATGCATACACACATACATACACACATATATATGTTACTCGATTAATTAAAGGCATTTTTGCAAACTCAAAGACAATCAGTAATTTATTCACATTATGTCCAGTTCATTCCCTACTGCTTTTTTCAGAACTGTGCGCCGTGTCCTAAGCGGTCAGGCATCGATCTTCTGATCCAGTGTTCACCAGTGGTCAGGGTTCGAGGCTCCGTTTCCACAAGGTGTTGTTTCCTTGGGAAAGGTCCTTTACTCCTCTTTCACTCAATCCACCCAGGGTGTTAGTGGGTGCATGACTTCTGTTGGGGAAGGTTAAAAAGGAGGAAGGAGAGGACTGGGCCCCCGCCTTCATATGCTGAGCTCTTGACACAGTGGACAGGAATTCACTGTCCAGATCCCGTGAAAAAAGCTGTGGGCTTTAAACTTTTTAACCTGATCGAAATGATTAAAACTGACAAGAATGTTGATTTCATTATGTCAACCATATTTGTAGGTCAGCATATGCAGCACTCCGACAAATCAACTCCATTTGCAAATATCTAACCACAGAAACCACAGACATTGTTTTCTTTTGTTCTATCTAGATTAGATTAAGGAAATGCTCTTCTTGTCGGCTGTCCCCCAATACTATGTTGACAAACTTCAAAAGGTTCAAAACTCTGCAGCACGACTCACACTCAAAGCTAGGAAACGTCAACACATCACCCCCGTACTCGCTTTTCTTCACTGGCTCCACATTCAAGCACGAATACAATACAAATACAAATTCTCAGTCCTTTGTCACAGTTTCTTCATTGATTCTTGTCCCGTCTATCTTCCAGATCTACTTTCTTCGTTCTTGCTTAGGTCCCGTGTGTAGCACGCACTTGGTGCATTGAAAAAAGAACCTATGGCAACCAGACTGTTGTCCTCTGTCAAAATTCTGTTGAAGAAATCAACTCTGATTGATATACAAATATATAATCTCGCACTTAAGGCCTGACAAAGTGCTTTGAGTTGTGCTGCTGGTCAGGCATATGCCAAACAAAAGTGGTGTAGCGTATATGAATTCATCCGAACGCAGTGACGCCTCCTTGAGAAGCTGAAAGTGAAACTCGGAGTCCAGGTCTGTTACTGTTATGTGAGGCTGGAAACTTCTTCTTCTTCTGCCTTCGAGGGCTGCAACTCCCACGTTCACTCGTATGCACACGAGTGCGCTTTTACGTGTATGACCGTTTTTACCCCGCCATGTAGGCAGCCATACTCCGTGTGCATGCTGGGTATGTTCTTGTTTCCATAACCCACCGAACGCTGACATGGATTACAGGATTTTTAACGTGCGTATTTGATCTACTGCTTGCATATACACACGAAGGGGGTTCAGGCACTAGCAGGTCTGCACATATGTTGACCTGGGAGATCGTAAAAATCTCCACCTTTCAACCCGCCAGGCGCCGTCACCGTGATTTGAACCCGGGACCCTCAGATTGACAGTCCAACGCTTTAACCACTCGGCTATTGCGCCCGTCGAGGCTGGAAACGAAGTCTGAGTTGACCTGTCTGGCTTTGGTTCACACAGGGATACTTGGGAACTCCTTCATTAATGACACCGCCCGCTTTTTGGGCTCCAATTCTCTGACGAACAAACGTCTGAATGTTCATGTCCTACCCTGTTCCACCCACCCCCAGGTTCTGCGCCCCCCCGGCCCCCTCTCTGTACGCATGCGATAATGCGAATAATTTTGTTTTCTTCAGTTTAACGTCTATTCACTATAAGTGTTTTTAGATGGAAAGGAGTAAAGTAGTGTATAAAGGAAAGGGAATGCATGTGAATATTAGTGTAAAAAAAAAAAAAAAAAAGTTCATGTTATGTATCAGAGGAAAAGTATATTATAAGAAAAAGTCTAAAGAGGTTGTGGTGTGTATTGAATGAGTTGTCATGTATATGCATATCAACAAGTATTAACCTACAACAATGTAAATATAAATAACAGTATTAAATATAACACATCAAAGGAGGATAACAACTGGACTGGAGTTTAAAATTTCTGAAAACATTCTAAGCAATGAATAATCATTCAAAATCTTTTCAGTGGCTAATGAAATATTGGAAGAAAAGTCATCAACTACATCTTTTGGAAGTAACTGTCTTATGCTCGGACAATGAATGAGTAGATGGCTTACAATTATTTGCTTACCGCATATACATTTTATATTTTTAGAAAATTTTGTACGAAAGGCATTTAAACGAAGTCTATACATTAGACTTGTCATTTGTCTTGAATGTGCTGCTGGTGTCGAATTTAGAAAATGTTTGGGATTAGCTGCATGAATAATTTTGTGTGAGTGCGTGTGTGCGTGTGTGTGTGCGCGCGCGCGTGTTTGCTTGTGTGTGTGTGTGTGTGTGTGTGTGTGTGTGTGTGTGTGTGTGTGTGTGTGTGTGTGTGTGTGTGTGTGGAATGTTCAAAATAACAAAGGTAGAAATTATTGATACAGAAAACATGTCAGACCACTTTGCAGATTTGACTTCTTCTCGTAGTGACTGTCATCGTCAAAATATCTCCGATACTTATTCTCGGAGCATTCTGCTGATGACGAACCACACGAGCCACTCACTGTACTAACATCTGATTTCAATGCTGTCTTTCCATCTCCTGTTGAGTCCTTCCATGCTGGCGGTGAGTCACTGGTTGGAAGCTTACAAAAAAAAAAATATCGACTTCAGTTCGTTATTTCAGTAACTGCCAAGAAACGAAATCAAAAACTTTGCCAGCAGCAAAAAAAGGGGGTAAAATCAATGTACAGGTAGTGGAAAAGTAATAGCAGTGAATAAATAGTCATTCGGGTGAATGAATGAATGAATAAATGAATTGCATTGATTTGTATAGGACGCAGCGCCACCCATTCATGGAGAGACAAAAATAGCCAGAAACAGGCAAATATTTACACAGCAGCCAACACCCTCCCCCCATCTCCCACTACCCCCCCACACATGCATGTATGCAAACGCGCGCGCGCACACACACACACACACACACACACACACACACACATACACACACACACACACACACACACACACACACACACACACACACACACACACACACACACACACACAGAGATGAAATTCCAAGCAACCCAAAAGCAGAAGCAAAGATCTAAAAGATGAGACGATAAACCGAGGTCCCACCAAAGCGTATCATCAAACGTCAGTGGGAACGTTAATGTGTCTAACCTTTTACATTCATTTTCAGTTGGTTCTCCTGTTGAATTAACTACTTCCATCGTGCTAAGTCCACTTCTTAGTTTTCTTTATTTGAACTTCTTTTTTTTTTTCTTTTTTTTTTTCGAATCTTTGGTTTCACGGTCTCTCTTGCATGTTTTCTCCAGCCCTGCCTTTCTTATCTGTTCATTTTAAACGATAACTTCAAACGTTCAAATCAGTACCTTGATACTTTGTCTACAGTCACCAGCATATATGACGGGACAATAAACTAGATTCCTCCCGATGAGAATAATAAATGAAGAAAACTGGGAAAGGAAAGGAAAATGGGTAAAATATTGTAACCACCACCAGCACCACCACTACAAAATGTTATTTTTTCATTAATACTTCTGATGCTCACTCAGGTCATTTTGTCAATTTTTTTTTCTTTTTTGTTTTCTTCTTTTTAATCATTATCTACTCTACGCCTTGATCGTGTAGGACTAAAGAAAATATTTGTTTCCTTCAAAAATATTAACGTTTCACTCTCATGTGGTACCATGTCCATAACTCATGGTAATATAACTTGCCATGGATATATTAAGATTACTACTGGCTTGTGTCTGCTTCGTGATAGCCTGCTAGATCACCAGTTCATCTTTTATTATCCACACTGCTTGCCAAGTGTGGATTGAGATGAAGTTTGAAGCGTTATGCGTATGATAGGGGGTAGGTCTCTGTCATTTTGTGTTAATGCTGTTGCTTCCAGTGTCATTTCAGAATGTGTTTTGCAGTTTACGGCTTTTTGTGTGTGTGTCTTTCAGTGTATACTGATCAGAGCGGTGTTGAATGATTCCTTGAACTTTTCTTCAGACTTCCGAAATTCATAAAATAAGAAGGATAACTTCCGTACAAATTTGACATCACTGCTCGTTCATACCATGCTGAACACTTCTCTACGATCTACATATACAGATGTTACCTACCAGAATGCGTCCTCAGTGTATAATGAGACACTTCCACAGGGGTGTGTCGAAATCAGATTTAGTGAAATGGAGTTTTTGCCGTGGGATAATCCTGACAATATTGTGACTTTAGATGTGGAAAGTCTTGTGAGAAGGATAAGATTTATCATGCTGCAAATCTTGTTTCTCATTGGCGGGCCTGGCAACGTCATCAACATGGTGGTGTTCTTCAAACAAGGCCTCAGAGATCGTGTCAACCTGTTGCTGTTTTCGCTGTCTCTGGCTGATGAACTGTATTTATTTGTGTACGTTGTAATGAGCAGTGATGAGTTCTATTTCCAGTATGGCGAAGAAACGAAGGCTGGGCCAATGTTGATGTTTGGGGTCAACAACCATGTCAACACAGTCCTTGGTTCTTCTTTTGTTTCCTTTGTCCTGTCCGCCATCATCGCCTGTGAGAGATGCTACTGTGTCCTCAGACCTCTCAAGTACCAGACTCTTCTGCGAACCAGGACAATGGCTTTTATTATTATTTCTGTTTACATTATTGTCTTCTGTCTCAAATTCATAGCAGTCCAAAGACACTATTTCACATGTGCTTATGACCCTGACACTCATGCAGTGTCAGTCATAACGATTCACAGTGATTTTTACGTTCGTCACAAAGATCTTGTTGATTATGTAGACAACATTTGTTTCGGAGCAGGGGTGACTGTTTGTGTAACAACAGTAGTAGTAACAGCCACAGCAATAACCACAGCGAAACTCCGACAGGCTGTCACGTGGCGTGCTCAAACAACGTCAGCGTTGTCTCCAAGGGAAGTGGCGCTCACAAAAATACTCATCGGTACTTCTATACTGCTCATCGTCTGTATTTGTCCTTCTTGTCTTTTCCGCTTAGTGTGTCTGTTTCTGCCAGAGATGAAGCCAGGGCGACGGAATCAGAATCTGTACGGGACCTTCCTGTGCATTGCCGATACATTCCTGTTCATCAACTCCAGCTTCAACATCTTCATTTATTACTCAATGGGTTCCCGGTATAGAGAAACGTTCTGGGCGTTGTTTCAGAGGAAAACTGAAAGAAGCGGAAAGAAGAACGAAAAGTGAACGAAGTACAGACCCGTGCTGCCACTGCTGTTCCTAGCTTTGGTTAAACACTGTCAATACATGGCTTCTGAAAAGTCATGAATAACATCACTTTTATCACTCTGAATAGTTGGGTCTTTACAGCAGAAAACATAAAACGATTGTCAGAACAAAGGCGATCTCGTCTGAGGACTGTCTTGTTGAGATCCAGAATTACGCACGGCATTACACCATAGTACCACAGGGGCTGAAAGTAATTAGGCTGGTGTTTCTGAGAAAACGATACGCCAAGGTTGACATCTATACTTTACGCACATACAAGACCCCACAACTACAGAATGTCTTGGG
>NC_134889.1:21447588-21457588 GCF_041734735.1 Babylonia areolata | reverse complement strand
AGAAAACCACCTCAGCACGTGCTAAATTAACATGACTTTATTTGACGCACACAAAAAACACCACACCAGCAGGTGCTAAATGAACACTATTTGACGCACACAAAAAACACCACACCAGCAGGTGCTAAATGAACACTATTTGACGCACACAAAAAACACCACACCAGCAGGTGCTAAATGAACACTATTTGACACATGCAAAAAACACCACACCAGCAGGTGCTAAATGAACACTACTTTATTTGACACACACAAAAAACACCACCCCAGAACGTGCTAAATTGACACTACTTTATTTGACACACACACAAAAAAACAAAAACAAAAAAAACTTCACCCCTGCACGTGTTAAATGAACACTACTTTATGAAGCACAGACAAAAAACACCACCCGAGCACGTGCAAAATCAGCACTACTTCATTTCACACAAAAAAACACCACCCAGCGTACTAAATGAACACTACTTTATTTCACACACACACACACACACACACACACACACACACACACACACACACACACAAAAAAAAAAAAAAAAAAAAAAAAAAAAAAACCACCACCCCAGCAGTCGCTAAATGAACACTACTTTATTTGACACACACACACACACAAAACAAAAACAAACAAAAAAACACCCCAGCAGGTGCTGAATTAACACTACTTTATTTGACACAAAAAAACACCACCCGAGCAGATGCTAAATGACCACTACTTTATTTGACATACACAAAAAACACCATCCCAGAGCGTGCTAAATGACCACTACTTTAGTTGACAGACACACTCACACACACACAAAAAATCACCACCCCAGCAGGTGCTAAATGAACACTACTTTATTTGACACACAAAAAAAACACCACCCCAGCACGTGCTGAATTAACACGACTTTTGCTTGCCACCAGTCAGCGCATACAGTCGTTGCGGCGCCTCGTAAAGAAAGCAAAGACCCCCCGTCTGAAGGCCGAGCCAGTGAGGAAGCAGATGAAGAAGTTGATGGCGGAGCTGAGGCTGTTGAGGAGGAAGAACAGGCTGCTGAGAGACAGCAGGAAGAAGTGGTGCGGCCCGTAGTAATAGAAGCCAGGTATCAGCTGCCGGAGGAGGGGCCAGATAGCCTTAGGGAGGGCCAGCAGTGTGAAGGCAAAGGAGTAGACCAGGACCATCATGGAGTGCTGTTTCTCACGCCGGATCAGAGCCCGCCTTCTCTTCTCCGTCTCGGAGTAGACGGTGCCCGCCATCTTGCTGACCCGTCCTTCACCTTTGAACCCTTTGTAACGACCCTGACCTCCGTTCTGTTTTTGCTTACCGCCTCCTGTGGTGTTGGTGGTGTTGGCGACGTTGCCCTCATCGTCAGAAGAGTGTGAGACCGCTTTGGAATCGGGGTTGTTTTCATGGACACCAGACACCTGTTCTTTACTGTCCGTGATGTACGGCATGACTTTGACAGCGCCGCTTTTGTTGGACACCTGGCCCGGACCACTGCAATCCCCCTCCTTCTCCTGAACTCCTTCACACAGCTTCTGCTTCATCTGCAGGGAGTGCCTGGCCAGGGTGATGACCAGGAAGATGTTGGACAACACCAGCACTGTCAGCGGGATGTACACGAACAGGAAGCTGGACGCCAGGGAGATGGTGGAGAAGACGCTTTGCTGTGACGACGCGGAGCCCCCGCTGAAGACGTTCAGAGAGGTCTGGTTGGTTGTGGCGTTGCCGGAAGGGGCAGCAGACTGCGTGACGTTGAACTTGAAGAGAGTCTGTGAGTCCAGGAGGAAGGCCAGTGAAGCGACGATCAGCGTGTAGAGCTTGGCACGCCTTAGGTGTTTGTACTTCTTCATCTTGAAGGGGAAGGCCACCATCAGGCAGCGGTCCACGTTCAGCATCATGGTGACCCACACAATCACCTTGCGCAGCGTGCTGGTGAAGTACACGTTGACGTAGAGGCTGTAGGTGACGTAGAAGGCGTCTTCCATGACGTCAGTGTCACGTGGCATCAGGTGCATCATGGTGGGGATCAGCCCGGTCAGGAGGTACACCATGTCCAGCCCGGAGACCAGACAGAAGAAGGTGGTGGTGACGGTCCTCGGCATGTGCAGCACGAACACCACGATGGTCAACAGGTTGGCCGTGGTGCCCACCACGATCACCGGCACCGTCACCAGGTTGATGCCGAACGTCACTCGCTCGTAGTCCCTAGCCGTGAACAACCCCTCCCCTCTCAAGTATACTGGCAGGAAGAACGACGGATCCCACGAGGCGCTGGTTCTGTTGTTGCCGTCGTCCATGATGTCATGGTTGATGTCGTTGTTTGTTGATATTGTTGAAACATCCATACCTGACCCAAATCTGTTGCATAAAGAGGAGAATTGATGTGCGAGTCATTGTATATATTCGCCTAGTCTAATGTAATTTATAGTGAAATGACATAAAACTAAAGAACGAATCGTATTCGTGTAATTCTAACAACACTCTGTTCTTTAGTTGAGAGTACATATTATCAGATTCTCTTAGAAATCTAACTCAATATTATAAGCATCTCCGTACAGACGTGATGATACAAATAGGATAACATCAAACATCGCCATACAATATATCCTATCAGTGTTCAGAGGGGGAATATTCTTATAACAATCTGACAAACAAAGAATTAAGCATTATTTGGTCTGTTTGATCTGTTTATAAACCCGTGTTTCTAAGGAATGTAGCAGTGTTAGGACCACCAGTGTCTCAGAGAGTGACCTTGAAGAGTTCTGAAATTTTATGCAGCAGCTCTTTTCCTCTAAGAAAAACAAGAGAGGCAAGGCCTTCAAGACTCACTTGTGATAAATTAAGTCCCCTAGCATTAATTACAGAGTAATTTCCCTTTTTTACTATCTGCACCAAAACCTTAGCAAAATGAATAAAAATTCCATGCTTAGCAAAAGAAGTTCCTGTTTGAACAAAAAATGATAATAATGACTCCTCTTGTTGTTGTGTCAGAATAAGAGGTCAAAGTGCCAAATTTAGAGAATACAAAAAAATATATATAACAGTAAATGCAGTTTGCATATACAATTAAGCTTCATTTTTTTTTTTTTTGTGTCCATCCCAGAGGTGCAATATTGTTTTAACAAGATGACTGGAAAGAACTGAATTTTTCCTATTTTTATGCCAAATTTGGTGTCAACTGACAAAGTATTTGCAGAGAAAATGTCAATGTTAAAGTTTACCACGGACACACAGACACACGGACAACACACACACACACACACACACACACACACACACACACACACACACACACACACACACACACACACACACACACACACACACACACACACACACACACAACCAAACACCGGGTTAAAACATAGATTCACTTTGTTTACACAAGTGAGTCCAAAATGTATAAGAAAATTTGCGAAAACTATAAAGGAGCTGAAAATAAGAGAAGGGTATTTGTATTTGTTGACCGTTTCCAGACGAAGGCTTCCTAACCACCATTTTTGACAATTTGCAAGATTCCTGTTACTTCTAAAGCCCACTACTTTCGTTTTCTTTTAAACCCATATCTAATGACAGGCTTATAAAAGGGAAAGAAATGAAAACAATGAGGAGAAAAGATGAATGGAAAAAGAGAAGGAAAAAGTGAGAGGGGGGGGGGGGGGGGGGGGGGGGGGGGGAGAGAGAAAAGGGAAAAGGAGAAACAGGACAAATGAAAAAATATAGCAACCGTAGGTTCTCCACTCCTATCTCATCCCACCCCTTCCTCCGTCCCACTGCTGTCTCATCCCACCCCTTCCCTCGTCCCACCCCTGTCTCATCCCACACCTGTCTCCCCACACACCTTCCCCAGTCCCACTCATGATCCTCCCACCCCTTCCCCCGTCCCACTCCTGTCTCATTCCACCCCTTCCCTCGTCCCACTCCTGTCTTATTCCACCCCTTCCCCAGTCCCACTCATGATCTCCCACCCCTTCCCCCGTCCCACTCCTGTCTCATTCCACCCCTTCCCTCGTCCCACTCCTGTCTCATTCCACCCCTTCCCTCGTCCCACTCCTGTCTCATTCCACCCCTTCCCTCGTCCCACTCCTGTCTCATTCCACCCCTTCCCCCGTCCCACTCCTGTCTCATCCCACCCCTTCCCCCGTCCCACTCATGACCCTCCCACCCCTTCCCCCGTCCTACTGCTGTCTCATTCCACCCCTTCCCCCGTCCCATTCCTGTCTCATTCCACCCCTTCCCCCGTCCCACCCCTGTCTCATCCCACCCCTTCCCCCGTCCCACTGCTGTCTCATTCCACCCCTTCCCCCGTCCCACCCCTTCCCCCGTCCCACCCCCTGTCTCATCCCACCCTTTCCCCCGTCCCACCCCTGTCTCCCCACACCCCTTCCCCCGTCCCACCCCTTCCCCCGTCCCACCCCTGTCTCATTCCACCCCTTCCCCCGTCCCACCCCTTCCCCCGTCCCATCCCTGTCTCATTCCACCCCTTCCCCCGTCCCATTCCTGTCTCATCCCACCCCTTCCCCCGTCCCACTCATGATCCTCCCACCCCTTCCCCCGTCCCACCCCTGTCTCATTCCACCCCTTCCCCCGTCCCACCCCTGTCTCATCCCACCCCTTCCCCCTGCGACCCCGGCTCATCCCACCCCTTCCTCCGTACCACCCCTGTCTCATTCCACCCCTTCCCCCGTCCCACCCCTGTCTCATCCCACCCCTTCCCCCGTCCCACTCATAACCCTCCCACCCCTTTCCCCGTCCCACCCCTGTCTCATTCCACCCCTTCCCCCGTCCCACCCCTGTCTCATCCCACCCCTTCCCCCGTCCCACTCATTACCCTCCCACCCCTTCCCCCGTCCTACTGCTGTCTCATCCCAACCCTTCCCCCGTCCCACCCCTGTCTCATCCCACCCCTTCCCCCGTCCCACTCATTACCCTCCCACCCCTTCCCCCGTCCCACCCCTGTCTCATTCCACCCCTTCCCCCGTCCTACTGCTGTCTCATTCCACCCCTTCCCCTGTCCCACCCCTGTCTCATCCCACCCCTTCCCCCGTCCCACCCCTGTCTCATTCCACCCCTTCCCCCGTCCCACCCCTGTCTCATCCCACCCCTTCCCCCGTCCCACCCCTGTCTCATTCCCACCCCTTCCCCCGTCCCACCCCTGTCTCATCCCACCCCTTCCCCCGTCCCACCCCTGTCTCATTCCACCCCTTCCCCCGTCCCACCCCTGTCTCATCCCACCCCTTCCCCCGTCCCACCCCTGTCTCATTCCACCCCTTCCCCCGTCCCACCCCTGTCTCATCCCACCCCTTCCCCCGTCCCACCCATGACCCTCCCGCCCCCTTCCCCCTCTCTCCCTTCATGAGCCTGAAGACGTGGAGGAATCGACGAGAAAAGGCATGTTAAAAGAAAGGCTGAGTGAAGGATGTGAAACGGCAAACATTGTTAATTTTTGTTATTTTTTTATTTTATCGTATTGTATTGTTGTTGTTGTTTTTTTTCTCAAGGCCTGACTATGGGCGTTGGGCTACGCTACTGGTCAGGCATCTGCTTGGCAGATGTGGTGTAGCGTATATGGATTTGACTGACCGAACGCAGTGACGCCTCCTTGAGCTACTGATACTGATACTGCAAACAATATAATAGTGAGCGACTGGAATTTAGTCTTAGATCCTGATAAGGATTACGTCAATTACGAACACATTAACAATACAAATTCTCAGGAAAGGGTACTGAAAATAATGGATGTACTAGGGTTATCAGATATATGGAGAGATTATATCCCTAAAGGCAGAAGATTCACTTGGCGAAAAGCAAATCCACTGAAACAAAGCAGATTAGATTTTGTTCCTTCTTTCAGACAATATTTACTTTGCTGTAGAAGACCCTGATATTCAATACGGCTACCTTTCTCATCACTCCATGGTGACATTGCAGTTAGAATTTGGAAAAAAGAAAGAGCTCGAAAAACGTTTTGGAAATTCAACAGTTCACTACTCAGGAATAAGCAGTATGTTTAATGAGATCAACGTACTTACTGATGATGTAGTTGAAGAATATGCAGCTACATGGTACGACAGTACAGAACTAAAGACTATTACGACATCTCAGTTAGAACTTACCGTCCCGGAGCATGTGTGTTTAGACTTCGTACTCATGAGAATATCATCTAAGTTTCAGTTTCAGTTTCAGTAGCTCAAGGAGGCGTCACTGCGTTCGGACAAACCATATACGCTACACCACATCTGCCAAGCAGATGCCTGACCAGCAGCGTAACCCAACGCGCTTAGTCAGGCCTTGAGAAAAAAACAACAAAAAAACCACAAAAAAAAACCCCCAAAACGGGGGAATAAATAATAGATAAGCTTACATAAATAAATAAATAAATGAATAATAATTATAATATAGAAAAAGGTAGTAGTAATAATAATAGTAATACTAATAAAATGATAATAATAAAATAAATAAATAAATAAATAAGACAACAATGGTGATAAATAAGCGAATAAATGTAAAATATGAAGACACACATTCACACATACACCCACACATGCATAACAGAAATGCACCAAACATGCAGTTTCACAGATATGAAAGTACAGTCAAATACATATAAACGTACATGAGCTCCAACACACACACACACACACACACACACACACACACACACACATTACCTTGCACCTCCTCCACCCCCTCCTCCACACACTCATTTCTAGTCTACGTATCGCAGCTTCCACGGCACACACACACACACACACACACACACACACACACACACACACACACACACACACACACACACACACAAACACACACTCACAGAGATGAACACTTACTTGTACAAGCACACACACATACGCCCATATCTCCCACCCCCAACCCCACACACATATATACCAAGATATATATATATATATATATATATATATATATATATATATATATATATACATATACATATATATATACGTTCCAATATCCTGTTGCTCCCACAGTGTAGGCATGCATACACTCACATACCTCATCCTCTACCCCACCTCCCCCAGCACTCCCACCTCCCCTCACACACACACGTACACAGATCTCTCCTGACACTTGTGTACACTTACACTCTCGCGCATTCACAAACGCACTCAAAAGCACAGACCCACATCATCCACACAAACACACACACACACACACACACACACACACACACACACACACACGCACAGAGGCTGCCACTGACTGGCCGCAAGAGGGATGGGAAAAGATCTCTGATGCCAAGAACGTGGCGTCTAGTGTGTTGCTCAGTCTATTGTATTTGGAAAGGCCCACAGAGACTGTTCCGTTTTGAAGAAATTTGCGCAATGTTGGTTTCGAAATGATGCCGATATTTGTTTGATTTGCAAAGCATCGTGCTCTACCTTTCATGTTAGACTTGCGGCCGCTCCCTCTCTCTGCTTTTATTTCTTTGAGGCGATCGATGGTGTGATGGCCTTGTACCTGTTCTTTTTGGTATTCTTTGACTTTTCTGAGGATTTCCGATTTTCCAAGATGTAGGCCGCTCGTTGGTGTTGCGTTACCAGCAAGTCTGTCAGCTCGCTCATTTCCCTTAACACCTGCATGTCCCGGGCAGTATGACCATGTGAGTTTTTTAATCAGAAAGTTTCGCATTGTCTTATGCCACTCTGGGCTTCCCATTCCGTTTTCAGTTTTCTGTATGAGGTTCATTGAATCGGTTAGAATCATGGCATGTTGGTTTCCGGGCGTATGGATGGACGATAGCCACTGGAGGGCATGTGTCGCAGCTTCAACTTCCATCGTTAGGCTGGAGGTTGTGACTTTGTAGGCAGCATTCTCTTCCCAAATTGTTTTTCCATTTTGTTTCGCAGTGAATCCCCAACCAGACTGGTCTTTGGTGACTGAGCCATCTGTGTATATGATGATGTCCTCTTCTTTACTGTTTTCTTCTATGAGTAGCTTCACTTCCGCATCTGTTTTGCCCTCTGGCCATTCCCGACAATGTCTTCCTAGAGTGGGTGAAATGACAGTGTTGAATAGATGGTTGAGGTTTTGGGGTTTTTTCTCCCATTCTTTTGTTTCTTTCAGGTCTTGTAGTCGGCATACTAGCTGGATTGTGTCTTCTGCTTGTCCCATCCATGATCTTCCTCGTCCTAGACGGCTGGCTTTTGGTTCTTTGACTGCGTCATGCAGTGGGTTTGAGGGTTTTCTAATGCTTTGAAGTAGGTCTTGACCTGTTCTAACTTGTTTCTGGCCTGCACTGAAGGAAGGTCAAGCAGGTATCGCATAGTTTCTGTGGGCGTGTCTTTTGTTGTTCCAAGGATCAGCCTCATAGCTTCATTTTGTACTCTTTCTAATTTTAGGAGGTTGCTTTGAGACGGTGTTGTTAGCCCAAGTCCGTAGTCGATCACACTGAGGACGAGTGATTGGTATAGCAGGAAGAGGTGGCGTTGTTCAATTCCTTTGGTTGCCATTGCTTTTAAGACTGAAAGGCCCTTTTTGCATTTGAGAACAGTATTTTCCGTATGTTTTCTGAAGGTCAGCATCCCGTCGAAGTGTATTCCTAGGTAGCGTAGGCATTCAGTTTTCTCAATTTGAATTCCATCGAATGACACAGAAGGTGGTGATTTGCTCGCGGTTTTGTTGTTGAGGGTGCACAGCAACGTTTGGGCTTTCGCTGGATTGATGGAAGATCCTGTGTCTTTGCACCATTGAGCAATATTGTTTAGTTGTTTCTGGACGGCTTTAGTTCTTTCCTGAGCATCTTTCGAAGTTTTGAAGACCAGGCCATCATCCGCAAGGGTAAGCACCCGAGCAATTCCATTGTTGTTTAAGTCTGCAAGGCCCTTCGTGTAGACATTGTAGAGGACAGGAGAGAGCGGAGATCCTTGTGGCAGTCCCATGAATAGTTTAGAAGGTGCAGACATCCAATCTCCGAGGCGTAGGACGACGGTTCTTTCCTGAAGCGCTGCTGCTATCCATATTGTCAGTGTCAAACTTACTCCATAACTTAGTAGCAGCTCCATGAGGTGCGCAAACTGGACTTTATTGTAGGCATCTTCAAGGTCAGTTGCTACTGCTAGTGTTTCTTCTTTTCTTTGAAATCCCTCATACACCTCATATGCAAAAGCAGCTGCATTTTCCCATGTGGACTTGCCTGTTCTGTAACCACCTTGATTTCAAGGGAGAATGTGCCTGTGTTCAAGATCCCTTGCAAGTTTCCTGGCTATCATGCGTTCCATGAGCTTTCCAGCAATGTTTTGCATGGTTAGGATCCGGTAGCCGCTTACCTGACGATGGTCCTTTCCTGGTTTTGGTATGGGTTTTAAGAAGCTGTGTGTCCAGTCCTCCGGCACCTGTCCATTGTGGAAAATGTTTTGATATAGATTGAAAAGTTTGCTTCTGTCTTCTTCCGATAGCTCCTTGATGTCTGAGTAACGAACTTTGTCTGGGCCAGGAGCCGATTCTTTCTTGCATTTAGCTATTGCCTCTTTTAGATCATCCATTGTCAAGTCATCATCAGGTCCAGTCTGCTCATCTAAAACAATTCACTATGCAACTCTGAAGAAAAAAAAATGATGAAGAAAATGAAAGAAGGATAGAACATAAAATAAACCAAATTGATAGACTGGGATCAAAAACAGAACGGGACTTTCAAAAGCTAAAAAAGTTAGGTGAAGAGCTGGCAACTTTACGAGAAAAGAAGATGGAGGTGTTTTTTTTTTTTTTTTTTTTTTTTTTTACTCACTTGTGTAAACAAATGAGTCTATGTTTTAACCCGGTGTTCGGTTGTCTGTGTGTGTGTGTGTGTGTGTGTGTCTGTGTGTCCGTGGTAAACTTTAACATTGACATTTTCTCTGCAAATACTTTGACAGTTGACACCAAATTAGGCATAAAAATAGGAAAAATTCGGTTATTTCCAGTCATCTTGTTTAAAACAATATTGCACCTCTGGGATGGGCACAAAAAAGTAAAAAATGAAGCCTAATTATATGCAAACTGCATTTACTGTTA
>NC_134889.1:21437588-21442588 GCF_041734735.1 Babylonia areolata | reverse complement strand
CACTGACACACAAAGCAAACTAGAACAGTTACATGGTGATACTCCTTTCGACTCTCCCCCTTCCTTCCTTTTTTTTCTGATCCCATAATCACATAAGCATCTCTGGCTTTAAACATATTATACCGAGAAAAAAAAAAGCAACCAGCTGTTAAAAAAGTAATTGCGGCTTACCCACAGGTTGATGTTTGTATTCCGTTCTATCACATGGAACGGCGCCAGAAAAGACTGGGCGCTGTCAGCAGAAACGATGTTACAAGATGTCAGTTCCTCCTCACTTGATCACTTATTTCTTTTTATTTTATTTATTTATTTATTTATTTATTTATTTATTTATTTATTTATTTATCTTTGTTTGTTTTGTTTTGTTATTTTATTTTATTTTATTATTTTATCTTTTTTTCTTTTCTTTTTTTTCCCCAAGGCCTGACTAAGCGCGTTGGGTTACGCTGCTGGTCAGGCATCTGCTTGGCAGATGTGGTGTAGCGTATATGGATTTGTCCGAACGCAGTGACGCCTCCTTGAACTTTTCAAGTTCATACATATGCATAAACCGTAAGGAACGGGAACTAGCTTCAAAAGTATTTCAGGGTGTGTTTACACATTATTTGGAGGAAAAAGCAGTATATTTTCTGCGTTTTTTTGTTTTGTTTTGTTTTCAGCATCAGTACGGCAGAGCATGGAGCCTGCAAAAGGAGAAAGGTGAGAGAATGGTTAACCCTTTCACCGCCAGTCAATTTAGAGTACAAAATTCCCTTGTTGTATAAACACAGAAAAAACAGTGGCTAAGAATAGCTGGGGATTCCCCCTGCGATGTATAGAAAATATGGCCTATCCTACCACCAAACATGAAGAGCAGTAAGTTCATGGATAACAGACCAATGATTGGTCACCTTTCAGTGACATGGGTCCTCTACCACGCCTGTGCATAAATGCGAGCTTGGCGGTGAAAGTGTTAAGAGGGTCTGGGTTCCAATCCCGCCCCCGCCTTTTCACCCAAGTTTGACTGGGGAATTTAAACTGAGCGTCTAGTAATTCGGATGAGACGATAAACCGATGTCCCGTGTGCAGCACACAAATGGCAACAAGAGTGCTGTCCTCTGGCAATTTTCTGTAACAGAAATCCACTCTGATAGGTACACAAATATATGTGCATGCACTCAAGGCCCCACTAATCGCGTTGGGTTATGCTGCTGGTCAGGCATCTGCTTAGTAGATGTGGCGTCAGCGTATATGGATTTGTCCGAACGCAGTGACGCCTCTTTGAGAAACTGAAACTGAAGCCTGCTGAGGCTGTAAACTGCCCGGGGTTAAATGGGTCAAGGTCATGTTGTTGGGGGCAACCGCAACGGTCTTACTCTGTGGAAGGCGGTGGAGTAGTATAAGCACTGAGGGTTCTGGGCCACCTAGATGTTTAACAAGAAATCCACATTTTTTTGTGCAAAATAGACGCCTGATAATAGTCTATTTAGGCACATGCAATTTTGCATGTATTTTACATATCATGCAAAATGTCATAAGATTTTAATTATGATTTTGACTATATCGATACCTAAGAACAACAAAAAATATCATGTACAGATTTTGCAAAATAGACACCTCAAGACACCTGATACGGTCTATTTAGGCACGTGCAATTTTGCTCATATTTTGCATATGTAAAATGTCATGATTTTGACCACATCGATACCTGAGAACAACACAAAACACACACACAAACAAAATGTAATAATCATTTAATTATATATATATATATATATATATATATATATATATATATATATATATATATATATATATATATATATATATATATATATGCAACTCTGAGCGCCCGATCCTAAAAATTTGTCACCAGATTTTTAATCATTCCTAAAACCTACAATCTTGCAACCCCACGATACACGTCCACAGAGATATCCATCTTCATCAAGTAAGTCTCCATCGTCTGATACTTGTATTACTACTTGTCTTTGTCTCATTTGTTTAGTTTTTTATGAAACACACTTTCCACACGGTTACACCGTGACAAGTGTTTAACTCTCTCCATACGAACGGCGAAAGAGACGACGTTAACAGCGTTTCACCCAATTACCATCATCAAAATATTGCAAGTGGAAGGCTCTTATACTGAAAAGAATACCACAATTCTGACGACGAAGCTAAATGTTGGGTCATTCAGACACCCACTGGACATCCGAGGGGTCTGTGTAGAGGAGAAGAGAGGACTGGCCGTACTGAGTGAGTTAAGTGTCAACCTATCACGCATGAGAACGTGGTCTACATTAGAGTGCTTTTCTGTGTCAACCTCTCGCGCACTAGAACTTGACCTAATAATGTGGAGTGCTTCCATGGCAACCTCTCGCACACGAGAAGTTGGTCTACATTAATGGGTCTTGCCTGGTGCTCAGTGGGTTCCATGCCTGGTCAGACTTAACTCCAATGTTATCTAGGATTTATATTTATAACTAGCAAAAAACAAAACAAAAACAAACAAAAAACAAAAACAAACAACAACAAAAAACATGGGTTGTTTAATTACTGGTGTACACTAACATGTTAAAAAATGGAATTATTTTTATGAACAGAAGAAACGACCATTAAGAAAACACAATAATGCTTTTTAGACTTACAAACATTTATTCTAAAATGGTAAGGACAAACACGCGCAAAGTATCATGAAAAAAAAAGAAAGAAAAAAAGTACTTTCCATAATAATAACCCCTCAGCTACAACACTAAATTGGGAATTTTCTATTTTCGGGAATTCCCGCTATGAGGCAGCCCCTGTGTACTACGTATTGACGACAGAGCCTTGCAGATGTCTTTATTTCCTATTTTCGATTTTATATCTACTTTCATTGCATTGTATTTCTCAACTTCTGACAGAATGAGACTAAATTCTTCATCACTTATCTTACCATCTACCAATGCTTTAGAAATAAGATCACTTGTGTTTAGTTTTGACTCAGCCAGCACACAAATTTCATTATGTTTCTTGGTTTTTGACACTAAAGTTGTTCTTTTTTTATGAATAGATTTACTAACTATACCTAATATACCATACAGACCAGCCCCCGCCTCTATTCCTATTGCTGCAGGGGCAGTGATAACTGTTACAAGTAATCCGACACCTGATGCTCCAAGAACAAGGCTGATAGTGATAAATGTTGTGTCAACTGCTGTGATGATATTAACACTGTGTTTATATTTCTTATATAATGAAACCCAGCTATCACGATCTTTTTCGAGTCTGCTTTTTATTTTTGTTAGCTCTTCTAGGCAAAAGTTCATGTTTGTGACTTCTTCTTTTTTAATTTTTTTATAAATAATTTGTTCAAATAATTCGTGTGTAAAAGTGTGGTGCTATAACGTAGCATAGACTTTCAAATTGAAGAGGACCAATATGAATGAAGTCAATAGACACTTTATCTATAGATCCTCGTTTGATGAGACCTTCTAGTGAGAACTGTGCACACGGATCAGGTCGAAAAGTGGACTGACCAGCGATATTTTGATGGTGATTATCAAAAGTTTATTTGCAAGATTTGCTGGCCATTTTATTAGCGCACATAAAAGAACCCACGGCAACAAAAGTGTTGTTCCTGGCAAAATTCTGTAGAAAAATCCACTTCGATAGGAAAAACAAATAAAACTGCACGCAGGAAAAAATACAAAAAAATGGGTGGCGCTGTAGTGTAGCGACGTGCTCTCCCAGGGGAGAGCAGCCCGAATTTCACACAAAGAAATCTGTTGTGATAAAAAGAAAAGAAATACAAATTTCTAGGATCGGATACTCAAAGTCACACTTTTTTTTTAAATTAGATAATTATTACATGTTATTTTGTTGTTGTTGTTCTCAGGTATCGTTATGGTCAAAATCATAACATTTTACATATCGTGCACATTATATGCAAAATTGCACGTGCCTAAATAGACTGTATCAGGTGTCAAGAGTGTCAGTTTTACAAAATCTGTACATGTTTTTTTGTTGTTCTCAGGTATCAATATGTTCAAAATCATTGTAAATATCTTATGACATTTGCATGACATATAAAATACATGCAAAATTGCATGTGCCTAATTAATAGACCGTATCAGGTGTGTCTTTTTTTTCAAAATCCGTGAATTTCTTGTTTAAAAGAACAAATCTAGGTGGCCCAGAACCCTCAGTAGTTATACTACGCAGTGGTGTTCGTTCTTTTGTTTAGCGTCTTTTCACTATCAGTGATATTAGACGTTAAAAAAAAGGGGGGGGGATGGGGGAGGAAGGTGGTATAACTAACATGCAATTACATTTAACAGTAACAATTCAATAATAATAATTATAATAATCAGAAACCATTAACACAATTCTGAAGTGCATTAAAGGAATGTAGAAATAGGGCTATGAACTAATGCCTCTGAAAGTTCGACCATAAGAACCTCGTCAGAAATAACTTTACAAAAATCATCTGCAGAATTAGTATTCTCTTTGAAATACTTGGGCAAGAAGGTACGTAACTGCTGGCAGTGAAACAAACAATGATGCAAGCTGAACTGCTTACCACAGATGCATGTAACATTTTTACTATACTTTATCTTCAGCGCATCAAGTCAGTCAGTGGTGTGTTCCAGGCGTGGTGTGTCCAGCTCTTCGCTGAGACATGGAGACCTCTAGAGTCCATCTGGCCCTTCGCTCACTTCATCCGACTGGGTGCTGTGACTGGTCAGCCTGTGGCTGCTGTGAGTTGAAGAGTCTCTGTTTGTTTGTCCTCTGGATCCCACTGGGTGCTGTCACTGGTCAGCCTGTGGCTGCTGTGAGTTGAAGAGTCTCTGTTTGTTTGTCCTCTGGATCCCACTGGGTGCTGTGACTGGTCAGCCTGTGCTGCTGTGAGCTATAGTCTTTGTTGGTTTGTCCTTTGGATCCTACTGAATGTTATGAATGTGTTTAGCTTATGGGTGATGTATCTGAAGAGTCCTTGTTTTTTGTATGTCCTCTGCATCCGATTGGGTGCTATGACA
>NC_134889.1:21405088-21432588 GCF_041734735.1 Babylonia areolata | reverse complement strand
GCGCTGTACATTGCGATCAAGATCACACCAGACAGATATGAGGAGGTACCATTGCTCAATACCTCTCACCCGGCTTTCCACAGGTAACTGATCACGTAAGGTGGCCGGGACGCCACACACCAGAGGAGACCCCGCAATGCAGCTGAGTCGCTTTGGTAGTAGTCAGTAATGCCTGTCCTGTTTCGTCATTCGCGAGAACATCACCAAATACGCTTTTCACAATACCCCCGCTGAAGACAATGAGTGGCGTCTCCCACCACCCACGACCCTTCAAAGACACTTCCTGCCTGGAACCTGGTGACGTGGACGTGTTCTAGCAGGGTCTCAGCACAGGGGGGGGATGTGGAAGGAACATAGGAAATTTAGGTCACTACGAAAACAAGACATGAAACAGTCTGGCGCATTTGTTTCTCGCATCTTTTGTGTGTGTGTATGTGTGTGTGTGTGTGTGTGTGTGTGTGTGTGTGTGTGTGTGTGTGTGTGTGTGTGTGCATCCATATGCGCTAACCAGTAACCCGTGAAAAGAAATGTTTTGGACACAGACATACAATTCATATTCATACACCTTATTCGACAAATTTACTAAACAGCGCCGGTGTGCTTCTATGTAACACGTGTTGTAAAGACAGAGGCGCGCAGGCGTTGTTCTTGTAAATTAGTTGAATTACAGACATCAAAAAAGGTCTGTTCAGGTCCACATAATCATACGCGCTCATGCTCGCACACACACACACACACACACACACACACACACACACACACACACACACACACACACACACACACACACACACACACACGCACGCACGCACGCACGCACGCACGCACAGAGAGAGAAAAAAAGAAAAAAAACGAAAAAAACTAAACAATCACGCGTGCACACACACACACACACACACACACACACACACACACACACACACACACACACACACACACACACACACACACACACACACACACACACACACATTTGCATTTTCAAAAGATTGCGATGCGATTCTCGTCAAGAACATTATGATGAATATTTGCGGGTAAGACAGTTTGTGAACTTGTGATGCTTGATATGCATGACACTATCATCTAATTGAAACAAACAGACTCACAGAAACACAGACACAGATACAGACAGACAGACAGACAGACAGACAGACACACACACACACACACACACACACACACACACACACACACACACACACACACACACACACACGCACACACACGCACACACACAGAGTCAAACACGCACACACGCACGCACGCACGCATGCACACACGTTGATTTGATTTTCTTATGCTGTCGTCTTTGTTCCAAAAAAACGTTGTATAAATTTCACAGTCCATGTTCATGTCTGGTATAGTTCCCAGTTCTCTCCAAGTTTAATCGTGCTTTATTATTTGTGTGTCTACAAAACCACTCTCGTTTATTTTCATAACCAATTTATCAGTTCATATTTTTCTTTCTTGCTTATTTGTTTTGCAAACCTTTTTTTTTTTTTTTTTTTTAAGTGATTCTCATCAAAAGAGCTCGTCTTGGTACTTATAATTGTATGGCTCTGTTGGTGAAGAATCACGTGAGCAGTACATTTACAGTATAACAAAAAAAAAAAAAAAAGAGAGAAAAAAAAAGAGAGAGAGAGAGAGAACAGATTCAAAACAATCGCTTAATAAATGAATGTTGGCTATCCTTGGTTGGTACCAACGGAATGTTGGTGTCAGTGACTCGTCATGAAAACAAGAGAGTGAAATCGGCTGTCATACAGCAATAATGACATTAGGTTTGTGGTACGTATTTATCATTATCAAACATGAGTGCTGCTACTGGGTATGGATCATTATTTTAAGCTTTGTTCATTCTTCATATAGATTGCTTTTTATGACATCCGAAATATACTGCAGATTAGTTGCGAAATATTGATTTTACCGTTTTTGCACCACCGGTTACACCTACAACAGCGGTGCCAGTTTTCCTTACTATTATTTATGCCTGGACTAGGCTGACCCTGGAGAAAGGTCCAGTGACGGTGGGGTAAAGACCCACTGACCACAGGGAAAGTCCTGTTGACAGTGGGAACGACTACAACTTGGGATTCTCTCCTGAGGGCATGTAAGTCCGTATGGCTGTGTCTGGAGTGGCACTGTCTTCATCTGTCTGCGGGCAGGGGCGGTTTGGTCTGTGGGATGTGCTCATAAGCTGGAGGGTGGTATCTTTTGCCGGTGGGCTCTGGAGTCATGAAATACTGGCTGGTACACCCATGGGGAAACTTCTTTTAACTCACTCAGTACGGCCAGTCCTCTCTTCTCCTCTACACAGACACCTCAGATGTCCAGTGGGTGTCTGAATGACCTAACCTTTAGCTTCCGTCGTCAGAACTGTGGTATACTTTGTCAACATTCACCTCTTCATTATGAGAGCGTTCCGCTTGCAATATTTTGATGATGGTAATTGGGGTGAAACGCTGTTAACGTCGTTTCTTTCGCCGTTCGTATGGAGAGAGTTAAGACTGTCGCGAGTTGCATCCTGTGGTCACTTTTGCCTCTGTTCGGGAGCAGTTATGTCCCTTCAATTCTTAATGGAGTGTCCTGTGCGTGCCTGCACCCATCGTGAACACAGCGCAGGCCTCCAAGCGTGGTGCAGGATTGTTCCAAGGGCGGGTGGAGACAGTGTTTCTCTGGGTCCTTCCCAGCACCTATGGGTGTTTCTCTTTCTTCTTCAGATTAGTTGCGAAATATTGATTTTACTGATTTTTACACCACCGGCAAAATCTACAAGAGCGGTGTCAGTTTTCCTTACTATTGTTTATGTTTGCTTTCTATCCTTGATGCAATACGTTTTTGTTCTTTGCTCTATGTGACAATTGAATAGACAAAAAAAAAACCAACCAAACAAACAAACAAACAAAAACCAAACAAAAAAGTCACCCAAACTCAGTTACTCATGTCTTTTATTCATTCTTTATTCATTTCTTCCTGTGGCACAAGGCTTTTTTTTTTCTTCTAAACTCCTTTTTGTGAGAGAGAGAGAGAGAGAGAGAGAGAGAGAGAGAGAGATCAACAAATTCATGAAACATAATCCCTTTGTTTTAATAATTTAGTATTTGTTGTTTTTTTTGTTTTGTTTTTTTTTTTATAATGAAAATCCCATTTTCATGATTTGTGACCTAAAACCATTATCTTTGTGATCTTATAACTCGAATCACCATATACAAATATCATAAAATGGGGATGCAAATCATGTTGCCACATTTATGTTTGTTGACGCCGAATTTCATTACATATATTAGTTCTAAATATGGTCAAATGGATGGTACAGGTTAAACGAATCCAGAGACTTCCTCCAAAAAGTGGTGTATGTAAATGTGAAACTTCCTTTTGGGGGAGTTCTCTGGACCTGCAATCAGAATAGCAGCCCCTGTACCCTTGTGTGTGTGTGTGTGTGTGTGTGTGTGTGTGTGTGTGTGTGTGTGTGTGTGTGTGTGTGTGTGTGTGTGTGTGTTTTAGTGTAAAATGAAGTATATGTCAATAAACGGAACAGCAACTGTTGTACCTGTGTGTGAGCGTAATATGGAGTTTGTACCTGTGTGTTAGTGCAGAATGAAGTATATGTCGATAAACAGAACAGCAGCCATTGTAAAAATGCGTAAGTGTCAAATGAAGTATATGTCAATAAACGGAACAGCAACAGTTGTACATGTGTGTGAGTGTCAAATGAAGTATGATTATGTTAATAATCAGAGCAGCAGCCATTTTATCCGTGTGTGTTTGTGTCAAATGAGGTATATGTTAATCGATTCGATACCAATTACTTGTGTGTCAAGGGAAAACTGTGAATTTCCAAGCCACATTCATAAAGACAGAAAATGTTTTTGTTTCTTTGTTTATTTAGACAAGTTGGTCTGTTAGTTATTTAGTTAGTACGTTAGATAGATAGTTAGTTAGCTAGTTATTTAGATCGTTAGATATTAGTCCAATTATCAAATGTCTCAATACATGTGTATATTTTACCTCCAAATAATCTACCTGTGCTTTACACATAATATAACTCTATGGATCCAAACACCCTTTGTAAAACAAGAAGCCATTGGTCATGAAAGTTATTCAAATGAGAAATAGACAAGCATCTGTTTATGTCCTTAATTGATAAATAAAATATAAGTATTTAGGAAGAGCATTAACGTGCCCTGTCTACAACAGTTGTGAATTGATGAACACCATGCTGCTCGGAAGTACTGTGTGTCTCATGAACGTGTTCGGTAGATGATCTTCCCATACATTACCAGTGCTCTTGTGGACTGACCGAAAGAAGAGCTGGTTCAGTTATTTGACATCCCCCATATAGGAATTCTGTGCAACTTGTGCAATCACGGGCGCACCATAAAAGACATCAAAACTTGTCAAATAAGAACTCACAGCAGTTGGCGATGGACGAAAACAACACACACACACACACACACACACACACACACACACACACACACACACACACACACACACACACACACACACACACACACACACACACACACACACACACACACACACACGTTAAGACAATAAGATATCAGGGCACAGCTTGCCTTAGACAGATGGCTCAGAGTCTCATATCTGATTCTGCCTGTGAAGGAGATGCAGCTTCTGGGGATGACCAACATCTGGCCGCTGTGCTGGGTTAGTGTCCTCTGATGGAGAATCAGGCATCAGGCATTGGGTGCTGAGTGCAGGCTGGGTTAATGTCCTCTGATAGTGAATCAGGCATTTGGTGCTGAGTGCAGGCTGGGTTAATGTCCTCTGATAGTGAATCAGGCATTGGGTGTTGAGTGCAGGCTGGGTTAATGTCCTCTGACAGTGAAGTGAATCAGGCATTGAGTGTTGAGTGCAGGCTGGGTTAATGTCCTCTGATAGTGAATCAGGCATTGGGTGTTGAGTGCAGGCTGGGTTAATGTCCTCTGATGGTGAATCAGGCATTGGGTGTTGAGTGCAGGCTGGGTTAATGTCCTCTGATGGTGAATCAGGCATTTATATTCATTGTCTAGCCTCACTGAAGACATCCGAAGGAACAAATTGCCTTAGAGAGATGGCTGGAAATCTCAATTCCGATGCTGCCTGTGAAGGAGATGCAGCTTCTGGGATTGTTTTCTGAAAAGTCTAATGACAGATAATTATCGTGCTATACAAGTCACACTCACTTTCATAACCACAGTAATCAAGGAAGTGTTTGGGTAACAGGGTGAGAGTGATGCATACCAGTATATTTTCAGTGATGCTCACAGATGAAATGTTAAAACTGTTGTCACAGGATCCATATCATCACCCCCACCCCCCCACCCCACCCACCCCCACCCCCGTACATGTGGATGGAATATGTATCCCGGAAGTCTTGTAATAATTCCGCATTTCTTTTCGAGAAGAGCTAGAGCTTCTGTGTCAGTTTCTTGACTAAGACATTCCCTCCCTCCCTCCCTCCTTGAAATCATTACTATCTGGCGGCATCATATCAGAGCCAAGAACTTTCTCCGGTTCTTGCTTCTTGATATCGTTCTTTTAATCATTCTGTTTGTGAAGGCAGACAGGTCATTGCATAGGCCTCTGACCTTGACCTCAGAAACAGACCAAAGGAAATGGAAGTTCTGGATAGTTTCTTTCACTATTATCACTCTCTGTCTGTCTAGTGGATGTCGCAGGGTTGCCTTTCCGCCCATCCCCTCCCTCCTCTCAGTCTCTCCCTCTGAACACCTGGTTCTTTGTACTGTGTTCGTCTTTGTGCATCTTTGGAAGACGTATACTTTCTTTCGTTTGGTCTGTTCTTGAACAGTGTGTGTGTGTGTGTGTGTGTGTGTGTGTGTGTGTGTGTGTGTGTGTGTGTGTGTGTGTGTGTGTGTGTGTGTGTGTGTGTGTGTTTAAAAGCTTCTGCGTTTCTTCTCCCTCTGACTCTCCTTATCCCCGTTTTTTCTCAGTTCTTCCACCTGGATATTCACCGTGCTTTCATTGGCGTTCCAGCGTTTTTCCTTTCTCGTCGAGTTGGCTGAGAGTCAGCCCTTCTGCCCTCACCCTCGACAGTGTCCCAGTGTCCACGCCGTGCTGGACGTTGGTGCCAGAGATTCAGGCCTGTCACTTTGCCTCTCTCGCCTGGATGTAGTGAGAGGTGGAGGAGGGGGAAGTTAGCGCCAGAACCAGCGATGAAGTCATTCTCTTGGCGGCGTTTGGCTCCTCCCAGGGCGTTCAGCCAACCGCTTCCGCCCCCTTTCCCTCATGGGCCACATTCACTGGATTTCTGTCCACGCTGCGTGTACGTGTCGGACAAGGAAACATTCAGGGGAGTTATGTGGAATGCCTGACAGAGAGAACGAGGGGCTGACTTTGTACGGATCCTGTTCCCGTGTGTATGTCAGATTGTGGAGGTTGAAATTTGTTTGTTGTGTTTTGGTTGTGGTTTTAAGTCATAGGTGGTCTACATTGGGTTCCTGGGTAAATGAAGGGGATGAACAGAGGAAGGTGGACGTGGAAGGGAGTTGGGAAGTAAGTGGAACGATACAGTTTTTGATTATGTTTCTGAGTGTTGTCGTGTGAGTGAATAAAAAGTGTTTTCAACCTTTACCTGGTTTGCCCTGGTGTTCTCCTGGGTGTGAAGTTTTGAGGCCCGATTATAGTTGTCGTTTGGTTGATTGTGTTTTTGTTGTTGTTTTTTGTGTGATTCTCGCTGGCGTTCTCTGCAGTGGGCTGAGTCCATGTCTCGGTGCGTCACATGTCACTAAATGCCAGGGGCCTGATTTACAATCAGAGGACATTAACCCAGCCTGCACTCAACACCCAATGCCTGATTCACCATCAGAGGACATTAACCCAGCCTGCACTCAACACCCAATGCCTGATTCACTATCAGAGGACATTAACCCAGCCTGCACTCAACACCTAATGCCTGATTCACTATCAGAGGACATTAATCCAGCCTGTATTCGACACCCAATGCCTGATTCACCATCAGAGGACATTAACCCAGCCTGCACTCAACACCCAATGCCTGATTCACTATCAGAGGACACTAACCCAGCCTGCACTCAACACCCAATGCCTGATTCACTATCAGAGGACATTAACCCAGCCTGTATTCAACACCCAATGCCTGATTCACTATCAGAGGACATTAATCCAGCCTGTATTCGACACCCAATGCCTGATTCACTATCAGAGGATACCACTTCAGCACAGCGGCCAGACTGACCAATCCCAGAAGCTGCATCTCCTTCGCAGGCAGCATCGGAAATGAGATCTCCAGGCTTCTCTCTCTAAGGCAAGTTGTTGCTTCAGACATCTTCAGTGAGGCAAGACAATGAATGCAAACTAGAGTTCGGACATCTCTTATGTATATGTGTTGATGTCAAGCACAGAGTCCCTGTATTAAAGATGTCAGACAACAGAACTGCTTTGACATTTAGTTATTCCACAAGAGCATGTGTGGGAATAACATCTGCCAAACTCTTCCACGAATCCACGAGATGGACTGTAATTCATGGCACTGAGAGGGGGACTCATTGATTCAATGACTGCCGCTTACGTGATTTGTTCTCCAAATTATTTGTAATTCTTGAGGAAATAAGAACTGGACGGCTATTTCTTCTGAACGACATATGTTTCTTGCGATGCAAAAGGCCTTTGGTCACATTATATTTGAATAATGTGTGTGTGTGTGTGTGTGTGTGTGTGTGTGTGTGTGTGTGTGTGTGTGTGTGTGTGTGTGTGTGTGTGTGTGTGTGTGTGGAGGGGGTTGGGGTGGAAGGGGATGGTGGTGGTGTGTGTGTTTGTGTTTGAAAACATTTGTATTTATATATATATATATATGCATGTATGTACGTACCTATGTACGTATGTATCTATGCATGTATGTAGGCCTGTGTATGTATGTATGTATGTATGTATGTATGTATGTATGTATGTATGTATGTTTGCTTTGTCATTGAGAACAGATCAGTGTATACGTCTATCAAAGGAATTCGCAGTTTTCCGATGATACATTGATAAATTCTTCATTCGACACTCACACACGGGCACATCGTCTGCTACAACGGCTGCTATTCTGAACTCCCGCGAAAGGAATTTTCATACATACCACTCTGGGGGGACAGTCTCTGGGTCCATTTATCTGAACGCCTTAAGATATGCTCACTTTTGTAATGAAATCCGGTTTTATCAAATATCAGTCAGGCAAAATTATTTACACACTTATCTAATGATAGTTTGTTGTCATCATTCGAGTTATCAAATCATAAAGAACGGTTCGATTGTGCCGCATAATGGTTATCTTTCAAAACTAAAAACTGCTAAATCATTCAGAAAAAAAGTATTTCGTCCATGAGCTTTCACAAAAACAGAAAGAAACACAGGACATACACACACACACTCAGCACACACACACACTTACACACACACACTTACACACACACACACACACACACACACACACACACACACATCGCACACATTCACACACACACACACACACACACACACACACACACACACACACACACACACACACACACACACACACACACACACACACACACACACACACACACACACACACACACACACACACACATTGACGTAACATTAGGAAGTCGTCATTTTCATTTTGTCCGACAATACTCAAGAAGGATAAATCCGTGAGCAACTGAGAAATGAAAATGGGTGAACTTCATTCCAGTCCTTTGATTTCAGAAATCATTGTCCTGGTGTCCATGAGCAGGTTGGAGTAATGGTGCTGTTTTGCCATTGTCGCATTGCCATTGTATAGAAACTTCGTTCAGTTTTTATTGTTCTTTACCTCCGGTCTCCTCTTAATAAGTGCCCAGAATGTGTCCCTGTATCGAGAACCCATTGAATAGTAAATAATTATGTTGAAGCTCGAATTGATACCCAAGAACACTTCTACAATCCACAAACACGTGAAGTAAAAATTATGATTTCGTCGCCCTGGGTTCATTTCTGGCAGAATCAGGCAGGCCAAGCGGAAAAGACAAGAAGGAAAAACACAAATGATGAGCAGTACTGAAGTTCCAATGAGTATTTTAGTGAGCGCCACTTCCCTTGGAGACAACGCTGACGTTGTTTGAGCACGCCACGTGACCGCCTGTCGGAGTGTAGATGTGGTGATCGCTGTGGCTGTTACCACTGCTATTGTTACGGAAACAGTCACCACTGCTCCGAGGAAGATGTTGTCCACATAATCAACAAGATCTTTGTGACGAATGTAAAATGCACTGTGAGTTAACATGAATTTCATTTCATGAGTGTTAGGGTCACAGACAAGTGTGAAATAGTATTTGTGTGTCGCTATGAATTTGAGACAGAAAACACTGACGTAAACGGAAACAATGATGAAAGCCATTGTCCTGGTTTGTAACAAAGTCTGGTATTTCAGTGGATAGAGGACACAGTAGCATCTCTCACAGGCAATAATGGCGGACAGGACAAAGGAGACAAAGCAAGAACCAAGGACAGTAATGAGGTGGCTGTTGACCATGAACATGATCACAGGACCAGCGCTGGCCATTTCAAAAGTCTGCAAATAAAACTCCTCGCAACACAGCACAAAATACGTGGCTAAATAGAGTTCATCGGCCAGAGACAGCGAAAACAGCAACAGGTTGACACGATCTCTGAGGCCTTGTTTGAAGAACACCACCATGTTGATGATATTACCAGGCCCACCCAGGAGAAACAGCACTTGCAGCACTACAAGTCTCATCTTTTGTGCGCGTAGTTCCACTGAAGCAGTCACAATGTTGTCAGAATTATCCCATGGTAAAAACTCCATCTCACTGGATCTGAAATCGACGCACCCCTCCCGAAATGACGTGTTCTGGACTTCAGTTTGCAAGCTGCTGTTGTTCACTGATGGTGTGTGTTGATAGACATTGTCTGAGAATCTCAGAGAAGTGTACAGCATGGTACTGACAAGATGCGGTGCCATAATTCTCTGTATGGGATGACACAGTGATTAGGACGATCCTTATAACTAAGAGAGTTCGAAGAAAGGTGTTTGAACCTTTAAACAAATGTTCAGATCTTTACATGCTGAAAAACACTCTCTCTCAATATATAATTATCTTGCTGAGTTAAACCCATGTGCCAATGTACAACTTAAAAAATATGTTCCATATTCTGAATGTATTCAGGTGACTAAATTAGTAACAAGTTAACCATTGCCAGATGCATACTACGTAAACTCGTCTCATCGGTGTTTCCCTTTCTTCCTTTCTTTTTGTTGTTGTCATTTATCTGTACGTTTATTTACCATTTTATTTCTTTTATATCAGGTTTTTTTTTCAGATTTTTATTTGCAAATTTTCTACTGACGTTAGCTCTGCTGAGAATAATCAATCTATATCAAATGGATATTATATGTTTTATTATTTATAGAGGTGGTGTTTTACTGCTCATGATGCTTCACCGGCAGAGCCATACAGTTACCAGTACCAAGACGAGCTCTGTCGGTGAGTCACTGGCAGAGGGCCAAAAAGCTATGTTTTCGTTACTTCAGTCAGCCAGAAATCAAGATTTACCTTTACATATCATTCTGGACATGTACCAGTCTATGATTGTTCCTATTTTGTTGTATGGTGCAGAAATATGGGGTTATGAAAATGTAGATATACTTGAAAAATTAGAATTGAAATTTTTTAAACGCTTGTTCAAACTGAACAGAAATACTATGACCCAAATTGTTTCTGGAAAAACTGGTATTTATCCAATTAGTGTGTTAATGAAAATGAGATTAGAAGAGGTATGCAAAGCAAAAAAAACAACAACAAATAAACAGAAAACGAATATATGAATAGATAGATGAACAGACAGATGATTGGATGATAAAAAAAAGCAATCAGACTTAGGTATTGGGAACTGCCAAACACGTATGAGGTTTATGAAATTAATAAAATGTCTTTTGGAAAAATAAAATCGACACTAAACTCTCTCTCTCTCTCTCTCTCTCTCTCTCTCTCTCTCTCTCTCTGTGTGTGTGTGTGTGTGTGTGTGTGTGTGTGTGTGTGTGTGTGTGTGTGTGTGTGTGTGTGTGTGTGTGTGTGTTGTCGATGCTGTCACCAAACAGTTTAATCAAGACGTTGAGGTGTTGAAAAAGCAAAACCTCCTTCTTCAGTACAAAGTAGACAAACAAGAACAATACAGCCGACGAGAGAACGTTAAAATCATCGGCATTCCAGAACAAGACAACGAGGACCTGGAGGAGGAAGTCAGTAAAGTCTTCCAGGCTGCGGGCTGTACCATCAAGCCCAGTGAAATAGCTGTCGTCCACAGGTCTGGCCAGAGGAAGACCAACAGCCACAACTCCACTGTTTCCCGTGGCAATGCTCCCGCTGGCCGACCTGTGCTGGTGAAATTTGTGTCTCGGCGGACAAAGGCGACGTTGATGGAGAAGCGACGTGCCCTGAAAGAGACCCAGGAGTTCAAGAAAGTCTTCATCAACGACGACCTGACTCCTCTCCGCTCCAGACTGCTATACGTGGCAAAGCGCAACGAGGCAGCTGACAGGGTGTCGACAACGCATGACGGTCGGATCCGCTGTGCCCTCAAGAAGACGCCGGGCCAAACCACAAACGCCAAGGTCGTCCTGATAGACAACCCTGATGACCTGTTCCACCTTGGTGTGGAAACTGTAGACTTTGAAGCTTTGGGTCTTCAGCATGTTGTGGGATAGGGGTGCGACGGAGGGCAATGCAGTTTTCTTTCAGAAAACGGTCAAAATTTGTTACCTGACAGTTTTGTTGATTGTTTTATTTCACGTGAATGTTGTTCTGCTTTACATGATTCTTCTGTGAACTATTCAAAAAGCTCAGCTGGTGAAAGACATAACATAAGCTTTGTATCACTCAATGTTTGTGGGTTGCGAAGTAGATTAAAACATAGTGAATTTGGTACACACATTAGTCAGTTTGATGTTATCTTATTAACAGAAACAAAAACAACCAAGCAAGATCACTCATTCCTTGAAAATGTTTTCTATGAACTTGGGTATGCAATACATGTTTTCAGTCGAAAATGTTCATCGTACCAACGTTCAGGTGGTGTTGCTTTTGCATACAAAAAGAAATATTGTAATGATATAACCACTCACCCAAACAAAGACAGCAACTCAACATGGTTCATGATAAAATAATCTTTAACGGGATATGATAAAGATGTGTGTGTTGGAGTGGTTGACATCCCTCCTGAAGGATCAGTGTATAGTATTGTTGATATACTTGATGATGTTGAAAACATGCTCTTTGATATACAAAGTAAATATCATTGTTATATTCTGTTAGCAGGTGACTTTAATGCTTATACAAAAAAATTCAAAGATTTTATTGATAAACATCAGAGTGACAGTAAAGGTCCATTTCTTGATTTGATCAATGTTTTAGATGAGCAGTTATATCCAATTAAGTGTAGACATAATCAAGATAATCGTCAACCAAACAACTATGGGTATAGATTGATTGACTTGTGTAAATCGTCTTCATTGTATATTCTTAATGGAAGAGCAGGGAATGATGACGGAATCGGAATGTTCACTAGTAATGGCTGTACTGTACATGACTGGATCCCCCTTTTTGTTTACAAAAATAACAGATTTTACTATTTCCCCGTTTGATGCTTTATTATCTGATGTTAACAGCCCGTTGATCTTGTCTCTGGCTACTGAGTGTCACATATTGAACCATAAAAATCATACTGATACGGCTGTCATACCGTGTCATAAAAAAATGTGCCACATCAAATTTAACAGGTCAGAATGAAATAATACGAAAATGGGAACACGAAAAGGCTGCTTCTCTTCAAGAAAATTTGTCTAACGCTGAGCTTACACACTTAAATGACGCAATCGATGCTGATGATATTGACGTCATGAATGATAAACTCGCAAACATTCTGATTAAGACGGCAAAAGATACTCTCGCGACATATCAAATTCGTACTTCTAAGAGAAAACACAGAGATAGTCGCAGCTGGTTTGATTCCTCATGCAAACGAAGCCGATCAGAATATTTCAAAGCTAAACACAGAGAGAAAAAAAAGATATTCTAGTAAAAATAGAGGCACGCTCGAAAGAGTCAGCAAAAGTTACAAGTCCGTTTTAAAGAAAGCAGAAAAGACGTGGAGAAAAAAAATGGCACAGATAACTACGAAGTTTACGCAAAAGCAATTCAAGAGAACTATGGAATAGAATTAAAAAGAAAAAGAAAACATCATGTCTCATAAACTTAGAAGACATGTTTCACCATTTCAGCAACCTTAACGTTAATGATAATGAACATATTGACAGTACAACGGCAATGCACATTATCAATTTAGAGGATAATGATGATATTTTAAATGCATGTATTACTGAAGATGAAATTACTTCAGCCATCAAAAGACTGAAGAAAGGCAAAAGTGCCGGTGAAGACATGATTCGTAATGAATATATCATCAACAGCGTTCCTTTGCTGACAGAAACATACTGTAAATTATTTAACAAGATACTGGACGAAGGTGTTGTACCAGAAAAATGGCTATCTGGCTTGATATTGCCATTGTATAAAGGCAAAGGTGATACACTTGACTGTGATAATTATAGGGGAATAACTTTGCTCAGCTGTGTTGGAAAACTATTCACTACAGTGTTAAATGCTAGACTGACTGATTATATCAATATAAACAATATACTTTCAGGAGCCCAAGCAGGGTTTAGACAGTCCCATTCTACATTAGATCAAATGTTTGTTTTGAAATCACTTATTGATATTTTCTCCATGAAAAAGAAGAAACTTTACTGTGCTTTTGTTGATTTTAAAAAAGCCTTTGATTCAGTTTGGAGAAGTGGCTTATGGCAAAAACTTGTTCATGAAGGCGTGAATGGTAAAATTTTGCGTGTCATAATGAACATGTATGATAGAATTAAGTCATGTGTGTTTTTAAATGGTGAAAAATCTGATTTCTTTAGCATTTGTAAGGGTGTACGACAAGGAGAAAATCTCTCGCCTTTGCTTTTTTCTCTGTATCTCAATGATTTAGAGTTGTATTTGACTGAGCATAAGAGTCCATCTGTTGATCTTTTATTGAATATTAACATTTCAGAGTTAGATAATTACATGCGATTATTTGTACTGTTGTATGCAGATGACACAATTTTACTTTCAGAGACGAAAGAAGGATTACAGCAGTCCCTCAATGTTTTTCACAAATATTGTTTAGAATGGAAACTAGTGGTCAATGTAAAGAAAACTAAAGTGATGATATTTAATTCTACAAACAAGCTAAAGCCTGTTTTTAAGTTTGGTGATGCATGTTTGGATGTTGTCGATTCTTTTAAATATCTTGGCATCGAATTTAGTAGAAACGGAACTTTTTATAAAGCTATAAAAAAAAAAAAAATTAATGAACAGGGCCAAAAAGCTATGTTTTCGTTACTTCACTCAGCCAGAAATCAAGATTTACCTTTACATATCATTCTGGACATGTACCAGTCTATGATTGTTCCTATTTTGTTGTATGGTGCAGAAATATGGGGTTATGAAAATGTAGATATACTTGAAAAATTAGAATTGAATTTTTTTAAACGCTTGTTCAAACTGAACAGAAATACTATGACCCAAATTGTGTCTGGAGAAACTGGTATTTATCCAAGTAGTGTGTTAGTGAGTTTCAGTTTCAGTTTCAGTTGCTCAAGGAGGCGTCACTGCGCTCGGACAAACCATATACGCTACACCACATCTGCCAAGCAGATGCCTGACCAGCAGCGTAACCCAACGCGCTTAGTCAGGCCTTGAGAAAAAAAAAAAAAAAAAAAAAAAAAAAAAAAGGGGGGGGGGAATAAATAATAGATAAGCTTACATAAATAAATAAATAAATAATAATTATAATATAGAAAAAGGTAGTAGTAATAATAATAGTAATACTAATAAAATGATAATAATAAAAAATAAATAAATAAATAAATAAGACAACAATGGTGATAATTAAGCGAATGAATGTAAAATATGACGACACACATTCACACATACACCCACACATGCATAACAGAAATGCACCAAACATGCAGTTTCACAGATATGAAAGTACAGTCAAATACATATAAACGTACATGAGCTCCAACACACACACACACACACACACACACATATTACCTTGCACCTCCTCCAACCCCCTCCTCCACACACTCATTTCTAGCCTACGTATCGCAGCTTCCACGGCACACACACACACACACACACACACACACGCACGCAAACACACACTCACAGAGATGAACACTTACTTGTACAAGCACACACATATACGTCCATATCTCCCACCCCCAACCCCCACACATATATACAAAGATATATATATATATATATATATATATATATATATATATACACACACACCCGTACACAGATCTCTCCTGACACTTGTGTACACTTACACTCCCGCGCATTCACAAACGCACTCAAAAACACAGACCCACACATCCACACAAACACAAACACGCACACGCACAGAGGCTGCCAAGAGGGATGGGAAAAGATCTCTGATGCCAAGAACGTGGCGTCTAGTGTGTTGCTCAGTCTATTGTATTTGGAAAGGCCCACAGAGACTCTGTTCCGTTTTGAAGAAATTTGCGCAATGTTGGTTTGGAAATGATGCCGATATTTGTTTGATTTGCAAAGCATCGTGCTCTACCTTTCATGTTAGACTTTCGGCCGCTCCCTCTCTCTGCTTTTATTTCTTTGAGGCGATCGATGGTGTGATGGCCTTGTACCTGTTCTTTTTGGTATTCTTTGACTTTTCTGAGGATTTCCGATTTTCCTAGATGTAGGCCGCTCGTTGGTGTTGCGTTACCAGCAAGTCTGTCAGCTTGCTCATTTCCCTTAACACCTGCATGTCCCGGGCAGTATGACCATGTGAGTTTTTTAATCTGAAAGTTGCGCATTGCCTTATGCCACTCTGGGCTTCCCATTCCGTTTTCAATTTTCTGTATGAGGTTCATTGAGTCGGTTAGAATCATGGCATGTTGGTTTCCGGGCGTATGGATGGACGATAGCCACTGGAGGGCATGTGTCGCAGCTTCAACTTCCATCGTTAGGCTGGAGGTTGTGACTTTGTAGGCAGCATTCTCTTCCCAGATTGTTTTTCCATTTTGTTTCGCAGTGAATCCCCAACCAGACTGGTCTTTGGTGACTGAGCCATCTGTGTATATGATGATGTCCTCTTCTTTACTGTTTTCTTCTATGAGTAGCTTCACTTCCGCATCTGTTTTGCCCTCTGGCCATTCCCGACAATGTCTTCCTAGAGTGGGTGAAATGACTGTGTTGAATAGATGGTTGAGGTTTTTGGGGTTTTTCTCCCATTCTTTTGTTTCTTTCAGGTCTTGTAGTCGGCATACTAGCTGGATTGTGTCTTCTGCTTGTCCCATCCATGATCTTCCTCGTCCTAGACGGCTGCCTTTTGGTTCTTTGACTGCGTCATGCAGTGGGTTTTGAGGGTTTTCTAATGCTTTGAAGTAGGTCTTGACCTGTTCTAACTTGTTTCTGGCCTGTACTGAAGGAAGGTCAAGCAGGTATCGCATGGTTTCTGTGGGCGTGTCTTTTGTTGTTCCAAGGATCAGCCTCATAGCTTCATTTTGTACTCTTTCTAATTTTAGGAGGTTGCTTTGAGACGGTGTTGTAAGCCCAAGTCCGTAGTCGATCACGCTGAGGACGAGTGATTGGTATAGCAGGAAGAGGTGGCGTTGTTCAATTCCTTTGGTTGCCATTGCTTTTAAGACTGAAAGGCCCTTTTTGCATTTGAGAACAGTATTTTCCGTATGTTTTCTGAAGGTCAGCATCCTGTCGAAGTGTATTCCTAGGTAGCGTAGGCATTCAGTTTTCTCAATTTGAATTCCATCGAATGACACAGAAGGTGGTGATTTGCTCGCGGTTTTGTTGTTAAGGGTGCACAGCAACGTTTGGGCTTTCGCTGGATTGATGGAAGATCCTGTGTCTTTGCACCATTGAGCAATATTGTTTAGTTGTTTCTGGACGGCTTTAGTTCTTTCCTCAGCATCTTTCGAAGTTTTGAAGACCAGGCCATCATCCGCAAGGGTAAGCACCCGAGCAATTCCATTGTTGTTTAAGTCTGCAAGGCCCTTCGTGTAGACATTGTAGAGGACAGGAGAGAGCGGAGACCCTTGTGGCAGTCCCATGGATAGTTTAGAAGGTGCAGACATCCAATCTCCGAGGCGTAGGACGACAGTTCTTTCCTGAAGCGCTGCTGCTATCCATCTTGTCAGTGTCAAACTTACTCCATAACTTAGTAGCAGCTCCATGAGGTGCGCAAACTGGACTTTATTGTAGGCATCTTCAAGGTCAATTGCTACTGTTAGTGAAAATGAGATTAGTTCGATTTTGGACCAGCTTAGTGATATCAAACACAGAAAAATATTCTGGGAAAATATATTTGATGTTACTTGATTTATATCGAAATGGTATTTATTCTTCAAAATGGATGAGTTGTATCAGACAAATTTTAATAGAAGCAGGGTATGACTGTGTTTGGGATGGTCAATTCTTCATGGAGAGGGAATCTTTCTGCAAGAATGTCAACATTGCTTTGAGAGATAGTTTTCAAAATCTATGGAGACATGCTCTAGAGGCGAGTAGTAAATGTTTGTTTTATCGAAATTTCAAAAGTGGATTTGGTAGAGAAAAATATATAAGTCAAATCCCTGATAATAATGTTATCAGCTTCTTCAGATTTCGAAGTAGTAATCATAAGCTGGAAATAGAAACAGGGAGACACAAAGGCATAACACGAGAGTTACGGTTTTGTAAGGTTTGTAACATGTCTGTGATTGGTGATGAGTTTCATTTTATAATGGAATGTCCCAGTTATGATCAGTTACGAAATAGATATGTTCCTAAAAAATATTTGTCTCCAAAATCGGTTTTTAATTTGTGTAATATGCTCAAAGAAGGCAAAAAAGTCATTTTAGCTGTAAGTAAGATGATTAGATTTGCAAATGTTGCCTAGTTATACTTTTGGAGTTAAAAGACATTTGTGTTTTCTCAACTTTTATGCGACATTGTTGTGTATTTGGAAATGTTTGTTCTGGGCACGAAAAGATTATTTTGCAGTAATCCTCCATACTCCAATAGGAGTGAAAGGATAATTAAAACTTGAAACTTGAAACTTGTGTGTGTGTGTGCGCGCGCGCGCGTGTGTGTGTGTGTGTGTGTGCGCGCGCGCGCGCGCGTGCGTGCGCGTGTCTGTTGACGTGAAGGCATTTTTTTTTCTGTGCATTTGTTTTCTTCATTCAATTCATTGACTAATACAGCACCATAACGCCTCTGTCTTAACCGTATCTATTTCACAGAGGCACAAAAGCGCTGTGTTAGTAAATTCGTCGGATATGTGGTATTTACAATTGTGTGTTTTTGTCGTGGCGTTTTGGTTTGCGTCAAGGGGGCACGACTGCAAGAACACAGGTCCGAGTCTCTTCATAGTTTTTGTTTTGTTTCTGTTTATTTGTTATTCGAGTCCGTTACAAGGGAGTGAGGACGCTGTTCAATCAAACCGGAAGACTTGTTCCACACTGGGAACCACAGGCGGCGGTCATCCACTTGTCCACGGACAGACTTGAAGTGTAGTTCCTCATGTGTCCCAACACTGCAAGTGCTTGTGTCTCTCAAGCCTGGTTGACGTACCCTTCCTCCTCCTCCTCTTCCTCCTCTTCCTCGTTCTTCCTTCTCTCATCTTCTTCCTCTTCCTCCCTTTCCTCCTCCTCCTCTTCCTCCTTCTCCTCCTCTTCCTCCTTCTCCTCTTCCTGCTTCTCCTCCTCTTCCTCCTTCTCCTCTTCCTCCTTTTTTCTCTTCTTCTTCTCCTCATCTTCTTCTCCTCCTTCCTCCTTCTCCTCCTCTTCCTCCTTCTCATTCTTCCCATCTTCTTCTCATTCTTCTTCCTCTTTCTCCTCTACCTCCTCCTCCTCTTCGTCCTTCTCCTCTTCTTCCTTCCCCTCCTCCTCTTCTTGTTCTTCCTCCTCTTCCTCCTTCTCTTCTTGCTCCTGCTAATCCATCATCAAATACAGACACGAACCGTAACTATCTCTGTAACTATTTCTGAGTCTGCATTCCTTCCGTTTGTGATTCCCCCAAGGTTCTGTTTTAGGTCCTCACTTTTCGTATTTTGTTCATCATACCACTCTTTATCACGCCATTGCAGCATGCGTTGTCCCTCACACTGAATTTGTTGAAGAAGTAAGACCTATGGACACAGATCGTTTTCTTTTCAATCGCCAAAGACGTGGAACAAGCTCCCTGATAACCTCCGTCATTCTGATTCCCTCGCATCTTTTAAATCTCGTCTCAAAACTCACCTTTTCCCTCAGCAATAAGTTCAATTGTGGCAGGTCCACTTCCTTTGCGTTAGCTGTGCTTGAGTATGTGTGTATACATATGTATGTGTACATAACTACATGCATGTATATGAATGTGTATTGTGTGTGCGTGTGTTTATGTAAGTTTGTGCCTGCCTATGTGTGCGTATGAGTAAGGGTAGCATTTAGATACACATGTATGCTAAAATGTATGTATGCAGTGTATGCAGTGTGTGTGTGTGTGTGTGTGTGTGTGTGTGTGTGTGTGTGTGTGTGTGTGTGTGTGTGTGTGTGTGTGTGTAGTCACATTCTGGTGTGTGTATGTAACATAGATAGCGGAACCACCGACATGGTGTTTGCTGCAAGGCAGCTGCAAGAGAAATGTCAGGAGCAAAATGCTGGTCTGTTCTCCACCTATGTCGACCTCACTAAGGCCTTCGACACCGTGAGTAGAGAGGGACTGTGGAAGATCATGGCCAAGTACGGATGCCCTCGGAAATTTATTTCCTTGGTCAGCCAATTCCATGAAGGCATGCAGGCTCGAGTCCAGGACAATGGCGAAACATCTTTTGCTGTCACAAATGGTGTCAAGCAAGGCTGCGTCCTGGCTCCAACGCTGTTCAGCCTCATGTTCTCTGCAATGCTTACTGATGCCTTCAGAGATGGCGATGTTGGAATCGGCCTAAAGTACCGAACAGATGGCAAGCTGTTTAACCTCAGAAGGCTTCAAGCAAAAACGACGGTCATGACAGACATCATCAGAGAATTTTTTGTTTGCTGATGATTGTGCCCTCAACGCTGGATCTGAAGCTGACATGCAACTCAGCGTCGACAAGTTTGCCACTGCCAGCAGGAACTTCGGCCTTACCATCAGCACGAGGAAAACTGAAGTTCTCCATCAGCCAGCCCCAGGGAAACCCTACATTGAGCCCAACATCACAGTCAACGGTCGAGACTCAGTGCAGTGGAGCGGTTCACATACCTTGGCAGCACACTGTCACGAAATGCAACTTTTGGTAGACTCAATGCAAATGTCTGGAACAGAAGAGGCATTAGTCTTGAGACCAAGCTAAAGGTCTACAGAGCAGTAGTTCTCCCCACACTACTGTACGGCTGCGAAACTTGGACAGTGTACCAACGACATGCCAAGAAGCTGAACCACTTCCACACAACATGCCTCAGGAAGCTACTGAACATCAAGTGGCAAGACAGGACCCCAGACACAGAGGTGCTCGCAAAAGCCACCCTTCCCAGCATCTTCACCATCCTGATGCAGTCCCAGCTTCGCTGGGCTGGACATGTGGCGCGCATGCCAGACCATCGGCTGCCCAAAAGGCTCTTCTATGGCGAGCTGCAACAAGGGAAGAGATCACACGGAGGTCAGAGGAAGCGCTTCAGAGATACTCTGAAAGTCTATCTGAAAGCGTTTGATATCAACCCTGACTCCTGGGAGGAATCTGCAGCGGACCGTGACAAATGGCGCGCTGCTGTGCACAAAGGCGCCAAGTTGTGCGAGGCCAACAGGACTGCTGCAGCTGTTCAGAAGAGGCAGGCCAGAAAGTCACGGGCAAACAATCTCCCTGACAATGATATGCCTGTCTTTGTCTGCCCCAACTGTCAGCGAACATTTCGTGCGCAGATTGGACTATTCAGCCATCTGCGCACTCACAGATAGATTCATGAGCATCCTCCCCCCCACCCCACCACCACCCTCCCCCCATCCCCCATCTGGATGACAACGACGGTCATCATCGATCTCGATGGACACACAACCATGCAGTGTATGCAGTGTGTGTGTGTGTGTGTGTGTGTGTGTGTGTGTGTGTGTGTGTGTGTGTGTGTGTGTGTAGTCACATTCTGGTGTGTGTATGTAACATAGATGTAATGTTTTATGTTAGCAAAAGCGTTTTTGTAAAGCACCTAGAGCAGATTTCTGGATAATGTGCTATATAAGTATCCATTATTATTATGATGATACACAACTCTTCCATTCATCTCACTCTTCTGACATACAACAAATTTTCTCTGTGATGGGATCTTCCATTTTTGACGTTAACTCTCAAAACAAACATCAAATGAATGACACAAAACCTGCAGCAGTACTGAGTGACAAGACAAGATACCCAGGTCGGACTGTCAAATGAACCACTGGCAAAAGTCAGTTCATGTATCAGAGTCCGTTCATAACTTGATGATAACATGATACGGATACTTATATAGCGCATATCATCGGTCAGAGACCAAGCTCTTAGCGAGTTACAAGCACAGAGTCATTAGCACAACAGGCTGCTTGCTGCCTACCTGGGTAAAGTCGACTGTTCGCTACTTTTGCGCGCTCATCATCCGTTAATCAGCCAGGTTTCAGTCACGCGCACACACGCCCGCACGCACTCACGCACGCACGCACACACACACACACACACACACACACACACACACACACACACACCACATACAGACATGTTACATTTTACGCGTACAACCTTTTTTTTTTTAATTACTCCGCAATGTATGCAGCCATAGTCCGTTTTCGGGGTGTGCATGTTGGGTATGATCTTGTGTCCATAACACACCGAACGCTGACATAGATAACAGGATCTTTAACTTGCGTGTTTGATCTTCTGCGTGCGTAAACACACAAAGAGGTTTCAGGCACAAGCGGTCTGCACAAATGCAGACCTGGGAGATCGGGAAAAAAAAAATCTCTCCCATATCTCACTAGGTGAATGAAATGAATGTTAAATGATATGGATACTTATACATGCCTATCGGAGACCAAGCTCTAAGCTTAGTCATTTACACAACAGGCTGCCTACCTGGGTAGAGCCGACTGACAGCTGCCACTGGGCGCTCATCATTCGTTTCCCGTGTCGTTCAATTAGGTTTCAGACACGCACACATACTCACTCATCTCCACCCTTTACCCACCAGGCACCATTATCGAGATTCGAATTCGGGACCCTAAGATTGAAAGTCCGGCGCTTTAACTACTAAGCTTTTGCGCCAGGGATCGAACTCAGGAACCTCGAGCGAGAATCAAGCGCTCTTACCATTCGACCATCGCAATGGGCTTCATGTTTGAGAACAGACTATTATGTGAAAGATCAGGTTCCTAAAACTTGCCAGGGTCTTTACGGTGAGCTGAGAAGAATCAGTATGATTCCTCACAACCTGACTGTTCTGGCCACCAACTCCTTTGCAACTTCTCTTGTACTCACTCGTCTCATTTACAATGATTCTTTTCTGAATGACACCCCTGATAATATCTTGAAATCAATCTACAGAAAAAAAAACAACAACAACAAAACAACTAAAACGAGCAGAACTGTGCCACATGACTAATACTTAGAATATCCAAACCTATCAAACTTATCTGCTTAAGAAACTACACTGGCTGTTCATCTCTCACGGGATATATTTCAAACTAGCTACCACGTGTTTTAATGTCATTAACCTCATTGCACCCACATGCCTTTGTGACTTACTTTCGATCATACCTCTTGGAGATCTTTCTATCATGTGTCTGAATCCAGAGCAGTTACAAAGCCTTGAAGAAAAAAAAACAACCAAGTTCAGAGGTGTGGTTTTTTGGGGTTTTTTTTTTTTGTTTTTTTTTTGTTTTTTGTTTGTTTGTTTGTTTGTTTGTTTTGTTCTCTAATGGCGGCCCAGCAGTATGGAACAAATTGTCCTTCTCGGTCCTTCTCGTAAATTCCCCAGTTCAGTTGTTCAAAGTGTCTCAAAACAAACCTCTTCCGGTTTGTCTAACATCTTAGGGAGAGATGAGATATGGGGGGTGGGGACACATCTCTTGACTCACAGTAGCCACATGCTAAACACACTCATAGCAGCCAGTCAGCTACTGTCAGCGAAGGGTCGAATAAAGTATTCAAAATCCTCACCACCACCAATCACAGAATGTTTGTTAGAGCATGCTGAAAAACAACAACAACAACAACAAAACTTCAAGCTGAACAGTTGTCCGTTTTTGCTTGTATGGATGTCAACCTATGGAGAAAAAAAGATGTTTGATCAGTAGCTGTTATACTACCTCGATCCATGCATGTATGAGCGGTTATTACAGCTGAAATTAACACTCCCTTAAATGAGAAAGGAACAACCAAGACAGTGTAGCTTATTATCTGTCAAAGCCTAATCAGTCTGCACACCATTTCTTGGTAATCAAAAGTTGAGATAAGCCAAATGCGAAAGGGTGGGACATTCTTTCAAAACTGCAGTAGAATCGAAACAGAAAGCAAGTCTCATGTCACCAACTGATTTAACTCACTCAGTACGGCCAGTCCTCTCTTCTCCTCTACACAGACCCCTCGGGTGTCCAGTGGGTGTCTGAATGACCCAACCTTTAGCTTCCATCGTCAGAATTGTGGTATTCTTTGTCAACATTCACCACTTCAGTATAAGAGCCTTCCGCTTGCAATATTTTGATGATGGTAATTGGAGTGAAACGCTGTTAACGTCGTCTCTTTCGCCGTTCGTATGGAAAGAGTTAAACCGTATACATGACTAAGCTTTCATTGAGATGTCCCTGGATCAGTCATTTTCTTCCACAGCGTTCCTCAATACTGCTTCCTCGTGTCCCCGCCATTAATTACACAACTGTTAAAACCTATAGGCTGGCCCTTCTTCTAAAACTATGTTTCATAGCTGCGTTCGTTTCCAGTTGTTTCTTGTTTCTACTTTGGACCAGGAAAAAGAAATGCCAATGAACATTTTGTTTTCCAGTTTACGGCATGGGACTTTGGTTGTGCTTCGACGGGCGCAATAGCCGAGTGGTTAAAGCGTTGGACTTTCAATCTGAGGGTCCCGGGTTCGAATACACACGAAGGAGGTTCAGGCACTAGCAGGTCTGCACATACTTATGTTGGCCTGGACAATAAAGAATGGTAACTCTCTTAATACTCCACAATGCTGTCCCCCACCCCACCCAACCCCCACCCAACCCCCACCCCGACAGATACGGGGGGGTCATTCTAGGCCCGCTTGAAACGACCGATCCCCGGGTTTAAAATTGAGCCCAGTTAGAATCGAACCCCTCCCCTTTTTAGTATCAGTATCAGTATCAGTAGCTCAAGGAGGCGTCACTGCGTTCGGACAAATCCATATACGCTACACCACATTTGCCAAGCAGATGCCTGACCAGCAGCGTAACCCAACGCGCTTAGTCAGGCCTTGAGAATTTTTTTTTTTTTTTTAATAATAATAAAATAAATGAAAATAAATAAATAAATAAAATAAATGAAAATTAGATTAAATAAATGAAAATAAAATAAAATAAAATAACAAAACAAACAAATAATAATAATAATAATAATAATAATAATAATAATTGAATAATTAAAATAATTAAACAATTCTTAGTTCACATTAACTTCCAGTGAAGGGGGGAGGAAGCATTTTCACCTGGGACAGATCAACTACCTCGCCCTTCCACTTGGTAGTCGTACTGCCCTACTCCTGGTCTGATGAGCGGGTGGAGGGTGGAGGTTGGGGTTGGGGTGCATCGCGATGAGCTAGCTAGATTCGCTGCCCTACCCTCTAAACTATCCAATTAATGTTTGCTGTTCTGGTGGTGTTTCTTTTACTATCCCCCCGAGTCCCGGGGTAAAACTATCCATTTAATTCAATTTCCCGTCTTTAATGTTTGCTGTTCTGGTGGTGTTTCTTTCACTATCCCCCCGAGTCCCGGGGTAAAACTATCCAATTAATTCAATTTCCCGTCTTCTTTCGTTCCTATTTTTCTATGAACTATTACTCCCCCTTGTTCCGAGATCCCTACCATTCGCATATTCCCTTCATTCCTGGATTTAGAGAAGAGAAAGAAAGTATGAAGCAGGGTACTTATTTTGGAGGCTTAAGGTAACGCGGCTCATTACAGTACACTAAGATTGTCATATACTGTTGTGTTCAGAATTGATGTGAGACGTTGTCCGAGACCCTGTTGACAATATAGGGTGACATCTCTGGTGACACTCAGGTGTAAAACAGGTGACTTTGGGGTCAAACACAATGCATACAAGTACGTACGACATGCAGGACAGTGTTTTGCTTGAAGAGTATGCACATCATGCAGGTACTCACCAAGTAGTGCCTCATATGTATCTCAGTGCCACACTGCTAGTCATATCTATGAAAAACTGTCACAATTGTCACTACTATTGTCTTTATCACATGAATGATTTGAACTTTGTCTCAAAGAGAATATATGCCTTTCACTACACTAGCAGTCACTGAGCCAGAATCAGATCATTATCTACACAATTCTTGAACAAAAACTATTCAGAAAGGATACTTTCTCTAAATACGCATGTCCATGTCACAATCATCACGTAATATTCCACACAAAGGTGACACGTGTGTGATATACCTTGAAACAGTCATGCCAGTTACTGCACAAGTATACACCACAATTTTCACACTTCTTACTTTTTTAACTTTTCATCACCCGCTATCTGTGCTTCTGTAGCAACAGCTAATTGTACTCTCTTCTTGTCATTCATTTGAAACAGATCGAAATCGTTATCTGTTAGAGCGTTGTAAACTCATCATCAGAAAACTGGTCACAGTCCGAACTTTCTACACATTCCGTTTTTCTGTGTCCGTGTGTCTACACAGCACATCGGCAAGAATGTAGCGGCGCCCACTTTCCCACAGGGGGTGTTTGGCATCCATTCCACTCATCAAACACTGCCCCGCTAGTGACCCGGTCAAGGATAGATGACGCGCACTGATGACGCGACTCGCGGGAAGTTCAAAGCGCTTACCGCGCGAACCGATTTTCCGGGCTGCAGGAAGGAAAGGGGGAATTCTCTGCTGCACGGTTTTCCGGCCTCCAGGAATGAAGTGTAAAAATCCTGTAAACCGAAAATCCGTGCTGCAGGGATGAAAGAGTTGATGCTTGCTGTTCTGGCGGTGTTTCTTTCATTATCGGTATATCCCCCGAGTCCCGGGGTAAAACTATCCATTCAATTCAATTTCCCGTCTTTAGTGTTTGCTGTTTTGGCGGTGTTTCTTTCACTATCCCCCGAGTCCCGGGGTAAAACTGTCCTGGTCAAAAACTGGACCCTACGTCCACCAGCTGAGATTCAACGTCCAGTGGGGAGGAGGGCCGTTCACTCCAGTCCTCCAGTGAAGAATCCTGAAGCCTGAACCGAAAGCTCCTCCCCGCCGCACCCCCCATCCCCCCCCCCCCCCCCCCCCCCCCAAAAAAAAAAAAAAGAAATGTGTTCGGAAGGGGTGAAAGTGATGACGGCGAGAGTCCACGCAGCACACGTCCAGATGATGAAAGTCCGTTTTTTCTTAGAAAGACCTCCATCCGTTATATCGGCCGTTTTGTGGACGGGATGAATCAGAATCAGGATCAAAGTAATTATATTATCTCAGTAAAGAAATTAAGTGTGTTGAAGTCTGTGATACATGCAAATTATATTTTAAAAAAAACAACAACAAAAAACACGGTGAAATTTGGCATACTACATGTACATAACAGAATAACACTCGACTAAGTCATAGCAAAGCAAGTCTGATAACTTTCCATGATCTAAAACACGCACATTCACGTGCGCACGTGCATACCTGCCCGTATGCAAGCACCCATGCTCGCTTATTGTACATTCACATGCACAAAGCATCAAATAAATATAGTGGTGAAATCAGTATAAATCAATACCAATCTGTAAAACATACAGCCAAAAGGATGCCACATGAGGTGGTGATCCTCGTCCTTTTTTTCCTCACATAATTATATGTTGGCAGGGTGGAGTGGGGTGGGGGTGGGAGTGGGGGGCATTTGCTATGCATCTACTCCGTTTCTGGCACGTTGACATGAAGAGGAATGGAGGTTCAATTCAAGCTAGCAGAGAGCTGTTGCTATCAGTAAAAGTAGTAGTAGTAGTAGTAGTAGTTAGTAGTAGTAGTAGTAGTAGTATTTACGGCTAATCATCATCTTGAAAATAAGATATAGGCGTTTAGAAATAGAAAAATGTAACTACCAAAAAAAACAACAAAAAAAACAAAAAAAAAACAAACCCACAAGATAAAAAAAATAAGATACATAAAAAAATAACAAATTATCAACACACACACACACACACACACACACACACACACA